>NC_034182.2:41245727-41371587 GCF_002021735.2 Oncorhynchus kisutch
GTACTAGTTTGGTATCAAAAGAACAAACATGCAGTACTAGTTTGGTATCAAAAGGACATAAATATGCAGTACTAGTTTGGTATCAAAAGACAAACATGCAGTACTAGTTTGGTATCAAAAGACATAAATACGCAGTACTAGTTTGGAATAGGAAGGTCTCTATGCTGAAAACAATTTTTGGCTATGAACACGGGAGACACTTTTTCAATAGATTCCTGAACACAAAATCAGAGAGGGAGAGAGAAGAAAAGAGACGTGGAGAGAGAGGGGGAGAGAGAGAGAGAGAGAGAGAGAGAGAGAGAGAGAGAGAGGAGAGAGAGAGAGAGAGAGAGAGAGAAGAGAGGGGAAGTAGAGAGAGAGAGAGAGAGAGAGAGAGAGAGAAGAGAGGGGAAGTAGAGAGAGAGAGAGAGAGAGAGAGAGAGAGAGAGAGAGAGAGAGAGAGAGAGAAGAGAGGGAAGTAGAGAGAGTTTTTTAAACATGTTGTTCTCAAGAGGCTAAGCCACAGTGGGCGATGTAGAAAGCTTTCTAGAAAGACAGAGAGCGGGAGGAGAGAGAGAAAGAGAGAGAGAGAGCGAGACGGCTTGCTATATATGGAGACGGCTGTGTTCTCTGCAGGAATGATTGATTTTCATTAGCACTGTCATTACCATTAGTCAGGAAGGATCAACTCACAGTGCAATGAACACATAACATGGGAGAGGCATTCAAAACAACGCCTTGAGTCCGTTACACTGAATGACAACTACAGAAGTATCCTATGACATCTGGCATAAGGCAAACACATAAGTCCTCAAAATACTGACAACTTGAAGAGGAAATGAATATAAGCAAAGACAGCTTTCCGTTTGTCGATCCCGTCCATGAGGAATCTCGACGACCATTACCCCGTTTTAATGAATGTGTTATCTCTTTATGGGACATTAAGTGTCATTTGGCATTAAGTACATTGACGTAAGCTAAACTGCCTAGCTCTCCAAGTGGACACACACCAGACAAGCTCATTTTCAGCCACTTCAGAGAGCGAAAAGATACGGTCAGAGACTCATTATTGTTCCTAGGCCGTCGTTAGGAAATATGAATTTGTTCTTAACTGACTTGTCTAGTTAAACAAAGGTAAAAAATAATAATACAATTGTCAAAACCTTCGCTAGTGTTCCATAGGGCTCTGGTCTAAAGTAGTGCACTATATAGGGAATAGTGTTCCATAGGGCTCTGGTCTAAAGTAGTGCACTATATAGGGAATAGTGTTCCATAGGGCTCTGGTCTAAAGTAGTGCACTATATAGGGAATAGTGTTCCATAGGGCTCTGGTCTAAAGTAGTGCACTATATAGGGAATAGTGTTCCATAGGGCTCTGGTCTAAAGTAGTGCACTATATAGGGAATAGTGTTCCATAGGGCTCTGGTCTAAAGTAGTGCACTATATAGGGAATAGTGTTCCATAGGGCTCTGGTCTAAAGTAGTGCACTATATAGGGAATAGTGTTCCATAGGGCTCTGGTCTAAAGTAGTGCACTATATAGGGAATAGTGTTCCATAGGGCTCTGGTCTAAAGTAGTGCACTATATAGGGAATAGTGTTCCATAGGGCTCTGGTCTAAAGTAGTGCACTATATAGGGAATAGTGTTCCATAGGGCTCTGGTCTAAAGTAGTGCACTATATAGGGAATAGTGTTCCATAGGGCTCTGGCCTAAAGTAGTGCACTATATAGGGAATAGTGTTCCATAGGGCTCTGGTCTAAAGTAGTGCACTATATAGGGAATAGTGTTCCATAGGGCTCTGGTCTAAAGTAGTGCACTATATAGGGAATAGGGTGCCATTTGAGACAGAGCCTTACACAGAGATGGCCCCACAAATTTCTTTCCATCTCCTTTCCCCTTTGAACATCCCACAAGAGTGTCTGCAAGCACGCTATCTGAGAGCCAAACGACATGACATAATAGGTAGGCAAAGAACTACATAAATGTAAAATAAGAATACAGACTTTTATATTCTCATGCCTTAGCAATGCATGCAACGTGTACTCATGATAACGGCTACACTGCAGTCATCCATTTTGTTACATTGCCGGAGCTGGAGACTTATATTTCCCTCGCTAACTTTAAAAAGCAGGGAATATCTCACTGGTCATCCCCAAAGCCAACACTTCCTTTGGCCGCCTTTCCTTCCAGTTCTCTGCTGCCAATGACTGGAACTAATTGCAAAAATCGCTGAAGCTGGAGACTTATATTTCCCTCACCAACTTTAAACATCAACTATCTGAGCAGCCAACCGATCGCTGCAGCTGTACATAGCCCATCTGTAAATAGGCCACCCAATGTACCTACCTCATCCCCATATTGTTTTTATTTACTTTTCTGCTCTTTTGCGCACCAGTATTTCTACTTGCACATCATCATCATCTGCCCATCTATCACTCCAGTGTTAATTTGCTAAACTGTAATTACTTCGCTACTATGGCCCATTTATCGCCTTTCCTCCTCACTTTCCTCCTCCTCACAAACTGTATATAGACTTTCTTTTTTTCTACTATATTATTGACTATAGGTTTGTTTATTCCATGTGTAACTCTGTGTTGTTGTATGCAGGTCCTTATCCTAAAACCAGTTCAAATCAAATCAATTTAAATTCAACAGATGTAGACCTGACTGTGAAATGCTTACTTACAAGCCCTTAACCAACAGATGTAGACCTGACTGTGAAATGCTTAGTTACAAGCCCTTAACCAACAGATGTAGACCTGACTGTGAAATGCTTACTTACAAGCCCTTAACCAACAGATGTAGACCTGACTGTGAAATGCTTAGTTACAAGCCCTTAACCAACAGATGTAGACCTGACTGTGAAATGCTTAGTTACAAGCCCTTAACCAACAGATGTAGACCTGACTGTGAAATGCTTACTTACAAGCCCTTAACCAACAGATGTAGACCTGACTGTGAAATGCTTACTTACAAGCCCTTAACCAACAGATGTAGACCTGACTGTGAAATGCTTACTTACAAGCCCTTAACCACAGATGTAGACCTGACTGTGAAATGCTTACTTACAAGCCCTTAACCAACAGATGTAGACCTGACTGTGAAATGCTTACTTACAAGCCCTTAACCAACAGATGTAGACCTGACTGTGAAATGTTTACTTACAAGCCCTTAACCAACAGATGTAGACCTGACTGTGAAATGCTTAGTTACAAGCCCTTAACCAACAGATGTAGACCTGACTGTGAAATGCTTAGTTACAAGCCCTTAACCAACAGATGTAGACCTGACTGTGAAATGCTTACTTACAAGCCCTTAACCAACAGATGTAGACCTGACTGTGAAATGCTTAGTTACAAGCCCTTAACCAACAGATGTAGACCTGACTGTGAAATGCTTACTTACAAGCCCTTAACCAACAGATGTAGACCTGACTGTGAAATGCTTACTTACAAGCCCTTAACCAACAGATGTAGACCTGACTGTGAAATGCTTAGTTACAAGCCCTTAACCAACAGATGTAGACCTGACTGTGAAATGCTTACTTACAAGCCCTTAACCAACAGATGTAGACCTGACTGTGAAATGCTTACTTACAAGCCCTTAACCAACAGATGTAGACCTGACTGTGAAATGCTTAGTTACAAGCCCTTAACCAACAGATGTAGACCTGACTGTGAAATGCTTACTTACAAGCCCTTAACCAACAGATGTAGACCTGACTGTGAAATGCTTAGTTACAAGCCCTTAACCAACAGATGTAGACCTGACTGTGAAATGCTTATTTATTTATTTATTTATTTATTTTACCTTTATTTAACCAGGTAGGCAAGTTGAGAACAAGTTCTCATTTACAATTGCGACCTGGCCAAGATAAAGCAAAGCAGTTCGACAGATAAAACGACACAGAGTTACACATGGAGTAAAAACAAACATACAGTCAATAATGCAGTATAAACAAGTCTATATACAATGTGAGCAAATGAGGTGAGAAGGGAGGTAAAGGCAAAAAAGGCCAAGATGGCAAAGTAAATACAATATAGCAAGTAAAATACTGGAATAGTGGTTTTGCAATGGAAGAATGTGCAAAGTAGAAATAAAAAAATAATGGGGTGCAAAGGAGCTAAATAAATAAATAAATTAAAATTAAATACAGTTGGGAAAGAGGTAGTTGTTTGGGCTAAATTATAGGTGGGCTATGTACAGGTGCAGTAATCTGTGAGCTGCTCTGACAGTTGGTGCTTAAAGCTAGTGAGGGAGATAAGTGTTTCCAGTTTCAGAGATTTTTGTAGTTCGTTCCAGTCATTGGCAGCAGAGAACTGGAAGGAGAGGCGGCCAAAGAAAGAATTGGTTTTGGGGGTGACTAGAGAGATATACCTGCTGGAGCGTGTGCTACAGGTGGGAGATGCTATGGTGACCAGCGAGCTGAGATAAGGGGGGACTTTACCTAGCAGGGTCTTGTAGATGACATGGAGCCAGTGGGTTTGGCGACGAGTATGAAGCGAGGGCCAGCCAACGAGAGCGTACAGGTCGCAATGGTGGGTAGTATATGGGGCTTTGGTGATAAAACGGATTGCACTGTGATAGACTGCATCCAATTTGTTGAGTAGGGTATTGGAGGCTATTTTGTAAATGACATCGCCAAAGTCGAGGATTGGTAGGATGGTCAGTTTTACAAGGGTATGTTTGGCAGCATGAGTGAAGGATGCTTTGTTGCGAAATAGGAAGCCAATTCTAGATTTAACTTTGGATTGGAGATGTTTGATATGGGTCTGGAAGGAGAGTTTACAATCTAACCAGACACCTAAGTATTTGTAGTTGTCCACGTATTCTAAGTCAGAGCCGTCCAGAGTAGTGATGTTGGACAGGCGGGTAGGTGCAGGCAGCGATCGGTTGAAGAGCATGCATTTAGTTTTACTTGCATTCAAGAGCAATTGGAGGCCACGGAAGGAGAGTTGTATGGCATTGAAGCTTGCCTGGAGGGTTGTTAACACAGTGTCCAGAGAAGGGCCGGAAGTATACAGAATGGTGTCGTCTGCGTAGAGGTGGATCAGGGACTCACCAGCAGCAAGAGCGACCTCATTGATGTATACAGAGAAGAGAGTCGGTCCAAGAATTGAACCCTGTGGCACCCCCATAGAGACTGCCAGAGGTCCGGACAGCAGACCCTCCGATTTGACACACTGAACTCTATCAGAGAAGTAGTTGGTGAACCAGGCGAGGCAATCATTTGAGAAACCAAGGCTGTCGAGTCTGCCGATGAGGATATGGTGATTGACAGAGTCGAAAGCCTTGGCCAGATCAATGAATACGGCTGCACAGTAATGTTTCTTATCGATGGCGGTTAAGATATCGTTTAGGACCTTGAGCGTGGCTGAGGTGCACCCATGACCAGCTCTGAAACCAGATTGCATAGCAGAGAAGGTATGGTGAGATTCGAAATGGTCGGTAATCTGTTTGTTGACTTGGCTTTCGAAGACCTTAGAAAGGCACGGTAGGATAGATATAGGTCTGTAGCAGTTTGGGTCAAGAGTGTCCCCCCCTTTGAAGAGGGGGATGACCGCAGCTGCTTTCCAATCTTTGGGAATCTCAGACGACACGAAAGAGAGGTTGAACAGGCTAGTAATAGGGGTGGCAACAATTTCGGCAGATAATTTTAGAAAGAAAGGGTCCAGATTGTCTAGCCCGGCTGATTTGTAGGGGTCCAGATTTTGCAGCTCTTTCAGAACATCAGCTGAATGGATTTGGGAGAAGGAGAAATGGGGAAGGCTTGGGCGAGTTGCTGTTGGGGGTGCAGTGCTGTTGTCCGGGGTAGGAGTAGCCAGGTGGAAAGCATGGCCAGCCGTAGAAAAATGCTTATTGAAATTCTCAATTATGGTGGATTTATCAGTGGTGACAGTGTTTCCTATCTTCAGTGCAGTGGGCAGCTGGGAGGAGGTGTTCTTATTCTCCATGGACTTTACAGTGTCCCAGAACTTTTTTGAGTTAGTGTTGCAGGAAGCAAATTTCTGCTTGAAAAAGCTAGCCTTGGCTTTTCTAACTGCCTGTGTATAATGATTTCTAGCTTCCCTGAACAGCTGCATATCACGGGGGCTGTTCGATGCTAATGCAGAACGCCATAGGATGTTTTTGTGTTGGTTAAGGGCAGTCAGGTCTGGGGAGAACCAAGGGCTATATCTGTTCCTGGTTCTAAATTTCTTGAATGGGGCATGTTTATTTAGGATGGTTAGGAAGGCATTTTTAAAAAATATCCAGGCATCCTCTACTGACGGGATGAGATCAATATCCTTCCAGGATACCCCGGCCAGGTCGATTAGAAAGGCCTGCTCGCAGAAGTGTTTCAGGGAGCGTTTTACAGTGATGAGTGGCGGTCGTTTGACCGCTGACCCATTACGGATGCAGGCAATGAGGCAGTGATCGCTGAGATCTTGGTTGAAGACAGCAGAGGTGTATTTAGAGGGGAAGTTGGTTAGGATGATATCTATGAGGGTGCCCGTGTTTAAGGTTTTGGGGAGGTACCTGGTAGGTTCATTGATAATTTGTGTGAGATTGAGGGCATCAAGTTTAGATTGTAGGATGGCTGGGGTGTTAAGCATGTTCCAGTTTAGGTCGCCTAGCAGCACGAACTCTGAAGATAGATGGGGGGCAATCAGTTCACATATGGTGTCCAGAGCACAGCTGGGGGCAGAGGGTGGTCTATAGCAGGCGGCAACGGTGAGAGACTTGTTTTTAGAGAGGTGGATTTTTAAAAGTAGAAGTTCAAATTGTTTGGGTACAGACCTGGATAGTAGGACAGAACTCTGCAGGCTATCTTTGCAGTAGATTGCAACACCGCCCCCTTTGGCAGTTCTATCTTGTCTGAAAATGTTGTAGTTTGGAATTAAAATGTCTGAGTTTTTGGTGGTCTTCCTAAGCCAGGATTCAGACACAGCTAGAACATCCGGGTTGGCAGAGTGTGCTAAAGCAGTGAATAGAACAAACTTAGGGAGGAGGCTTCTAATGTTAACATGCATGAAACCAAGGCTATTACGGTTACAGAAGTCATCAAAAGAGAGCGCCTGGGGAATAGGAGTGGAGCTAGGCACTGCAGGGCCTGGATTCACCTCTACATCGCCAGAGGAACATAGGAGGAGTAGAATAAGAGTACGGCTAAAAGCTATGAGAATTGGTCGTCTAGAACGTCTGGAACATAGAGTAAAAGGAGGTTTCTGGGGGCGATAAAATAGCATCAAGGTATAATGTACAGACAAATGTATGGTAGGATGTGAATACAGTGGAGGTAAACCTAGGTATTGAGTGATGAAGAGGGAGATATTGTCTCTAGAAACATCGTTGAAACCAGGAGATGTCATTGCATGTGTGGGTGGTGGAACTAATAGGTTGGATAAGGTATAGTGAGCAGGACTAGAGGCTCTACAGTGAAATAAGCCAATAAACACTAACCAGAACAGAAATGGACAAGACATATTGACATTAAGGAGAGGCATGCTTAGTCGAGTGATCAAAAGGGTCCGGTGAGTGGAGAGGTTGGTTGGTGATTTAGACAGCTAGCCAGGGCATCGGTAGCAAGCTAGCATAGGATGGAGGTCTGTTGTTAGCTACCTCTTGCGTTCCGTCAGTAGATTAGTGGGGTTCCGTGTGGTAGAGGGGATTAATCCAAATCACACAACAACAACAAAAATAAAAACAATAGATATAGTTATAGAGGCCCAAGAAGAAAACATAATAATAATAATAAAAAATAAAAAAATATATAAAAAAAATTTTTTGTCCGATTGTCTATTCAGATAGCAGCCGGTAAGACAGCTAACGGTTAGCAGGCCGCAGATGGGCGTTCAGGTAACGTCGCGACGGAGGAGCCAGCCGAATAACTCCTTCGGGTAGATAACGTCGGCAGTCCAGTTGTGAAGGCCCGGTGGGGCTCCGCGAAAGCAGTAAAACGGGTCCGGATAGGTGACTGCAGCCCAGGTGTGATTGATGGAACTCAGGAGTGATTGACGGAGCTTGCTAGCTCCGGAATAATTGATGTTTGCTCCGGAATCGACGAAGGCCGATAGTCACACGGATAGCAGCTAGCTAGCTGTGAGATCCGGGTATGAATGTCCAGAGAGCAGTCGAAATCCAGGGACATGGAGAGAAAAATTGGTCCGGTATGTTCCGTTCCGAGCCGCGCTGCGCCGTACAGAACTGGCGATAGATTTTCGAGCTTAGTTACAAGCCCTTAACCAACAGATGTAGACCTGACTGTGAAATGCATAGTTCCAAGCCCTTAACCAACAGATGTAGACCTGACTGTGAAATGCTTAGTTACAAGCCCTTAACCAACAGATGTAGACCTGACTGTGAAATGCTTAGTTACAAGCCCTTAACCAACAGATGTAGACCTGACTGTGAAATGCTTAGTTACAAGCCCTTAACCAACAGATGTAGACCTGACTGTGAAATGCTTAGTTACAAGCCCTTAACCAACAGATGTAGACCTGACTGTGAAATGCTTACTTACAAGCCCTTAACCAACAGATGTAGACCTGACTGTGAAATGCTTAGTTACAAGCCCTTAACCAACAGATGTAGACCTGACTGTGAAATGCTTACTTACAAGCCCTTAACCAACAGATGTAGACCTGACTGTGAAATGCTTAGTTACAAGCCCTTAACCAACAGATGTAGACCTGACTGTGAAATACTTAGTTACAAGCCCTTAACCAACAGATGTAGACCTGACTGTGAAATGCTTAGTTACAAGCCCTTAACCAACAGATGTAGACCTGACTGTGAAATGCTTAGTTACAAGCCCTTAACTAAAAATGCAGTTCATGAAATAGAGTTAAGAAAATACTTACTAAATAAACTAAAGTTATTATTATTCTTATTAAATAAAATCTAAAAATAACACAAGGAAATTACATAAAAACAACGAGGCTATATACAGGGGGTACCGGTACTGAGTCAATGTGTGTTGGCACAGGTTAGTTGAGGTCATTTGTAAAGAATATGCATGGATAATAAACAGCGAGTAGCAGCAGTGTGAAAACACAGTGTGTGTGTGTGTGTGTGTGTGTGTGTGTGTGTATCACATTTTTCAGCAGTCCCATGGCTTGGAGGTAGAATCTGTTAAGGAGCCTTTTGGTCCTAGACTTGGCACTCCGATACCTCTTGCCGTCCGGTAGCAGAGAGAACAGTCTATGACTTGGGTGACTGGAGTCTTTGAATATTTTTGGGGCCTTCCTCTGACACCGCCTATTGTATAGGTCCTGGATGGCAGGAAGCTTGGACCTAGTGATGTACTGGGCAGTACGCACCACCCTCTGTAGTGCCTTGCAGTCAGATGCCGAGCAGTTGCAATACCGGTCAGGATGCTCTCGATGGTGCAGCTGTAGAACTTTTTGAGGATCTGTGGACCCATGCCAAATCTTTTCAGTCTCTTGAAATGTGTTGTCATGCTCACTGCCGAGCAGTTGCAATACCGGTCAGGATGCTCTCGATGGTGCAGCTGTAGAACTTTTTGAGGATCTGTGGACCCATGCCAAATCTTTTCAGTCTCTTGAGGGGGGGGGGGATGTGTTGTCATGCTCACTTCACAAATGTCTTGGTGTGTTTAGACCATGATAGTTGGTTGGCGATGTGAAACTCTCGGTCCGCTCCAATTCAGCCCAGTCAATGTTAATGGGACCTGTTTGGCCCTTCTTTTCCTATAGTCCTATAGTCTTTGTCTTGCTCACATTGAGGGAGAGGTTGTTGTCCTGACACCACATTGCCAAGTCTCTAACCTCCTCCCTATAGGCTGTCTCATCGTTGTCGGTGATCAGGCCTACCACTGTTGTGTCATCAGCAAACTTAATGATGATGTTGGAGTCGTGCCTGGCCACGCAGTTGTGGGTGAACAGAGAGTACAGGAGGGGACTAAGCACACACCCCTGAGGGGCCCCAGTGTTGAGGATCAGCGTGGCAGATGTGTTGTTGCCTACCCTTACTACCTGGGGGCGGCAGGAAGTCCAGGGTCCAGTTGCAGAGGGAGGTGTTTAGTCCCACGGTCCTTAACTTAGTGATGAGCTTCGTGGGCACTGTGGTGTTGAAAACGAAGCTGTAATCAATGGACAGCATTCTCACATAGGTGTTCCTTTTGTCCAGGTGGGAAAGGGCAGTGTGGAGTGCGATTGAGATCGCGTCATCTGTGGATCTGTTTGGGGCGGTATGCAAATTGGCATGGGGTTTCCCGGAATGATGGTGTTGATGTGAGCCATGGCCAGCCATTCAAAGCATTTCATGGCTACCGAAGTTCTTTTGTAAAAACTAGCGAGAATCTCACAACATTAGGAACCACCTGTGTCCTTGGTTCTTCCATTTGATGTCAGCACTGTTCATAATAATAATGTGCTTCATAGATGCTGCTGAATGCAGGTGCAACGACAACGGAAATGCAACAATTCCTCTAGCTAAGGCTTCAACCACAGTTTTCACTCTACAGTAGCAATCGTGCCATTCAGCTCATAAATTAGCTACAGATGGATTTTCCTCCGCACTAAGGCTTCAATTTAACCTTTCACCCCAGCAGCCATGTTGGAGTGTCCTCCAGCTAATGTTTCAATTTAATCCTTCACTTTAGCTAAATATGTGGACTTTTTAGAAATTCATCACTCCACTCTGTTAAATAAATTGAACAGTCATTATTAACATCAGATGGGCCTCACGTCCTCCACCATGTCTAGTGCATATAATCGAACTAAACCATTTGATGTGTTACAGTCTACCCACCCATAAAGGGATAACTGAGATATAGTGTAACGTGTTACAGTCTACCCACCCATAAAGGGTTAACTGAGATATAGTGTAACGTGTTACAGTCTACCCACCCATAAAGGGTTAACTGAGATATAGTGTAACGTGTTACAGTCTACCCACCCATAAAGGGTTAACTGAGATATAGTGTAACGTGTTACAGTCTACCCACCCATAAAGGGTTAACTGAGATATATTACGTGGCCTTTGGACTTATTCATTTAAAAAACGTCCTCTTGATAAAGTTTCCTCCAGTTCCCTTATGGAGGTTCCTTCAGTTCTCATAAACTTGTTTTGCATTTCTAATGTAATTCCCCACACTACACTCACACCCACCAGCATCCACCAGACACACACAAAATAAGAATACACTTTCATACACTTCAATAAAACTATCATAACATAAGGAGAGGTACGTCCTTACTCTACTGAGGCTTTGCTTGTAATTGCTTTCTCCCAGCAGGCCCCTGATATCCTAATGCCAAGGGCACATCTTATCTCAAACTTTAACCCAAACACCAGATGTGCTCAGGATGGCGATGCTACAGGTATTTAGGTCAGTTCCATAGTGCTGTGATGAGCTATTTTTTTATTTTTATTTTTTAACTACATTTTAACAGCCTGCTGAGGGACTGAGCCATGTCTAAACTACACTGAAACAGCCTGCTGAGGGACTGAGCCATGTCTAAACTACACTGAAACAGCCTGCTGAGGGACTGAGCCATGTCTAAACTACACTGAAACAGCCTGCTGAGGGACTGAGCCATGTCTAAACTACACTGAAACAGCCTGCTGAGGGACTGAGCCATGTCTAAACTACACTGAAACAGCCTGCTGAGGGACTGAGCCATGTCTAAACTACACTGAAACAGCCTGCTGAGGGACTGAGCCATGTCTAAACTACACTGAAACAGCCTGCTGAGGGACTGAGCCATGTCTAAACTACACTGAAACAGCCTGCTGAGGGATCGAGCCATGTCTAAACTACACTGAAACAGCCTGCTGAGGGACTGAGCCATGTCTAAACTACACTGAAACAGCCTGCTGAGGGATCGAGCCATGTCTAAACTACACTGAAACAGCCTGCTGAGGGACTGAGCCATGTCTAAACTACACTGAAACAGCCTGCTGAGGGACTGAGCCATGTCTAAACTACACTGAAACAGCCTGCTGAGGGATCGAGCCATGTCTAAACTACACTGAAACAGCCTGCTGAGGGACTGAGCCATGTCTAAACTACACTGAAACAGCCTGCTGAGGGACTGAGCCATGTCTAAACTACACTGAAACAGCCTGCTGAGGGACTGAGCCATGTCTAAACTACACTGAAACAGCCTGCTGAGGGACTGAGCCATGTCTAAACTACACTGAAATAGCCTGCTGAGGGACTGAGCCATGTCTAAACTACACTAAAACAGCATGCTGAGGGACTGAGCCATGTCTAAACTACACTGAAATAGCCTGCTGAGGGACTGAGCCATGTGTTCACTACACTGAAACAGGCTGCTGAGGGATCGAGCCATGTCTAAACTACACTGAAACAGCCTGCTGAGGGACTGAGCCATGTGTTCACTACACTGAAACAGCCTGCTGAGGGACTGAGCCATGTCTTAACTACACTGAAACAGTCTGCTGAGGGACTGAGCCATGTCTAAACTACACTGAAACTTCCTGTTGAGGGACTGAGCCATATCTAAACTACACTGAAACAGGCTGCTGAGGGACTGAGCCATGTCTAAACTACACTAAAACAGCATGCTGAGGGACTGAGCCATGTCTAAACTACACTGAAACAGCCTGCTGAGGGACTGAGCCATGTGTTCACTACACTGAAACAGGCTGCTGAGGGATCGAGCCATGTCTAAACTACACTGAAACAGCCTGCTGAGGGACTGAGCCATGTCTAAACTACACTGAAACAGCCTGCTGAGGGACTGAGCCATGTCTAAACTACACCGAAACTTCCTGTTGAGGGACTGAGCCATGTCTAAACTGTTCACTACACTGAAACTTCCTGTTGAGGGACTGAGCCATGTGTTCACTACACTGAAACTTCCTGTTGAGGGACTGAGCCATGTCTAAACTACACTGAAACTTCCTGTTGAGGGACTGAGCCATGTCTAAACTACACTGAAACAGCCTGTTGAGGGACTGAGCCATGTCTAAACTACACTGAAACAGCCTGTTGAGGGACTGAGCCATGTCTAAACTACACTGAAACTTCCTGTTGAGGGACTGAGCCATGTGTTCACTACACTGAAACTTCCTGTTGAGGGACTGAGCCATGTGTTCACTACACTGAAACTTCATGTTGAGGGACTGAGCCATGTCTAAACTACACTGAAACTTCCTGTTGAGGGACTGAGCCATGTCTAAACTACACTGAAACAGCCTGTTGAGGGACTGAGCCATGTCTAAACTACACTGAAACTTCCTGTTGAGGGACTGAGCCATGTCTAAACTACACTGAAACTTCCTGTTGAGGGACTGAGCCATGTCTAAACTACACTGAAACTTCCTGTTGAGGGACTGAGCCATGTCTAAACTACACTGAAACAGCCTGCTGAGGGACTGAGCCATGTCTAAACTACACTGAAACAGCCTGTTGAGGGACTGAGCCATGTCTAAACTACACTGAAACAGCCTGCTGAGGGACTGAGCCATGTCTAAACTACACTGAAACAGCCTGTTGAGGGACTGAGCCATGTCTAAACTACACTGAAACAGCCTGCTGAGGGGACTGAGCCATGTCTAAACTACACTGAAACAGCCTGTTGAGGGACTGAGCCATGTCTAAACTACACCGTGTGGAAAAATGATGTATTTTTTACTTACCTGTTTTGAGGTGAGTTTTATCAATGATCCCTCATAACCCTAAAACAAAGACCAAGACAAATTGTTAGCATAAACAGCAAAAACATGTATAAGTATATACTATTTGATGCTATGATAGTCTTCAACATGACAGTATAGACTCTATTTGATGCCATGATAGTCTTCAACATGACAGTATAGACTCTATTTGATGCTATGATAGTCTTCAACATGACAGTATAGACTCTATTTGATGCCATGATAGTATTCAACATGACAGTATAGACTCTATTTGATGCCATGATAGTATTCAACATGACAGTATAGTATAGACTCTATTTGATGCCATGATAGTATTCAACATGACAGTATAGACTCTATTTGATGCCATGATAGTATTCAACATGACAGTATAGTATAGACTCTATTTGATGCCATGATAGTCTTCAACATGACAGTATAGACTCTATTTGATGCCATGATAGTATTCAACATGACAGTATAGACTCTATTTGATGCCATGATAGTCTTCAACATGACAGTATAGACTCTATTTGATGCCATGATAGTATTCAACATGACAGTATAGACTCTATTTGATGCCATGATAGTATTCAACATGACAGTATAGTATAGACTATATTTGATGCCATGATAGTCTTCAACATGACAGTATAGACTCTATTTGATGCCATGATAGTATTCAACATGACAGTATAGACTCTATTTGATGCTATGATAGTCTTCAACATGACAGTATAGACTCTATTTGATGCCATGATAGTATTCAACATGACAGTATAGACTCTATTTGATGCCATGATAGTATTCAACATGACAGTATAGTATAGACTCTATTTGATGCCATGATAGTATTCAACATGACAGTATAGACTCTATTTGATGCCATGATAGTATTCAACATGACAGTATAGTATAGACTCTATTTGATGCCATGATAGTATTCAACATGACAGTATAGACTCTATTTGATGCCATGATAGTATTCAACATGACAGTATAGTATAGACTCTATTTGATGCCATGATAGTATTCAACATGACAGTATAGACTCTATTTGATGCCATGATAGTATTCAACATGACAGTATAGACTCTATTTGATGCCATGATAGTATTCAACATGACAGTATAGACTCTATTTGATGCCATGATAGTCTTCAACATGACAGTATAGACTCTATTTGATGCCATGATAGTCTTCAACATGACAGTATAGACTCTATTTGATGCCATGATAGTCTTCAACATGACAGTATAGACTCTATTTGATGCTATGATAGTCTTCAACATGACAGTATAGACTCTATTTGATGCCATGATAGTATTCAACATGACAGTATAGACTCTATTTGATGCCATGATAGTATTCAACATGACAGTATAGTATAGACTCTATTTGATGCCATGATAGTATTCAACATGACAGTATAGTATAGACTCTATTTGATGCCATGATAGTCTTCAACATGACAGTATAGTATAGACTCTATTTGATGCCATGATAGTCTTCAACATGACAGTATAGACTCTATTTGATGCCATGATAGTATTCAACATGACAGTATAGACTCTATTTGATGCCATGATAGTATTCAACATGACAGTATAGTATAGACTCTATTTGATGCCATGATAGTCTTCAACATGACAGTATAGACTCTATTTGATGCCATGATAGTCTTCAACATGACAGTATAGACTCTATTTGATGCCATGATAGTCTTCAACATGACAGTATAGACTCTATTTGATGCCATGATAGTCTTCAACATGACAGTATAGACTCTATTTGATGCTATGATAGTCTTCAACATGACAGTATAGACTCTATTTGATGCCATGATAGTATTCAACATGACAGTATAGACTCTATTTGATGCCATGATAGTATTCAACATGACAGTATAGTATAGACTCTATTTGATGCCATGATAGTATTCAACATGACAGTATAGTATAGACTCTATTTGATGCCATGATAGTCTTCAACATGACAGTATAGTATAGACTCTATTTGATGCCATGATAGTCTTCAACATGACAGTATAGACTCTATTTGATGCCATGATAGTATTCAACATGACAGTATAGACTCTATTTGATGCCATGATAGTATTCAACATGACAGTATAGTATAGACTCTATTTGATGCCATGATAGTCTTCAACATGACAGTATAGACTCTATTTGATGCCATGATAGTATTCAACATGACAGTATAGACTCTATTTGATGCCATGATAGTCTTCAACATGACAGTATAGACTCTATTTGATGCCATGATAGTATTCAACATGACAGTATAGTATAGACTCTATTTGATGCCATGATAGTATTCAACATGACAGTATAGACTCAATTTGATGCCATGATAGTCTTCAACATGACAGTATAGACTCTATTTGATGCCATGATAGTATTCAACATGACAGTATAGACTCTATTTGATGCCATGATAGTATTCAACATGACAGTATAGTATAGACTCTATTTGATGCCATGATAGTCTTCAACATGACAGTATAGACTCAATTTGATGCCATGATAGTATTCAACATGACAGTATAGACTCTATTTGATGCTATGATAGTCTTCAACATGACAGTATAGACTCTATTTGATGCCATGATAGTATTCAACATGACAGTATAGACTCTATTTGATGCCATGATAGTATTCAACATGACAGTATAGTATAGACTCTATTTGATGCCATGATAGTATTCAACATGACAGTATAGTATAGACTCTATTTGCTGCCATGATAGTATTCAACATGACAGTATAGACTCTATTTGATGCCATGATAGTATTCAACATGACAGTATAGTATAGACTCTATTTGATGCCATGATAGTCTTCAACATGACAGTATAGACTCTATTTGATGCCATGATAGTATTCAACATGACAGTATAGACTCTATTTGATGCCATGATAGTATTCAACATGACAGTATAGACTCTATTTGATGCCATGAGAGCATTCAACATGACAATATAGACTCTATTTGATGCTATGATAGTCTTCAACATGACAGTATAGACTCTATTTGATGCCATGATAGTCTTCAACATGACAGTATAGACTCTATTTGATGCCATGATAGTCTTCAACATGACAGTATAGACTCTATTTGATGCTATGATAGTATTCAACATGACAGTATAGACTCTATTTGATGCCATGATAGTCTTCAACATGACAGTATAGACTCTATTTGATGCTATGATAGCATTCAACATGACAGTATAGACTCTATTTGATGCCATGATAGTATTCAACATGACAGTATAGACTCTATTTGATGCTATGATAGCATTCAACATGACAGTATAGACTCTATTTGATGCCATGATAGTATTCAACATGACAATGATCAAATCAAATCAAATTCAAATTTTGGTTCAACTGATGATGTCACATGTAACATTAATTTGACTTGACATACGGTGTTAATAAAAACATTGTGAATGTGTTAAATGTTTATTCATTTACATATTTTGACTCAAAGTCTCATAAATGCCTAAGCGTGTTGGTGTTACTGGTCGTTGGTTAGTCGTGAGAAAGAAAGAAAAAAAAACATATGTTGAGGCCCCCTTGAAAATGTACCTGATTAGCCAAAATGTACTGCTTTTTAAACACTTACATGATACACCCTCTCAATGTACACACCCAGTGCATGACCAAAGCGCTGTATCAGATGGATCTGTGGTGTTATTACACTTGGTAGCAACATGCATAGTTCCTGTGCCATGAAAATGCTTGTTTATGTTCTGTATCTGCACTGACCATGTGTTATTCTCTCAAAACTACTTTTTTTTTGGAGACACCTGGTATTCCCCCCCCCCCCCCCTTCCATATGATTACAGGTTTAGTTTTGATTGTATTCCAGGTTGAGGAATGCAGGCAGTTTTCCATTGCCATTTATTTCCTCGTCACTAATGGAGGCCTGTTTGAACAGAGGCCTTATCAATTGTTTCATATCATCCATGTTAACGCGTGCACACACCTTAAATGGTCTGAACAGGAGATACAGCTCCCGCGGCTTTATATCCAGAGGTAGTCCACTGACAAATAACGTGCGGACCTAAAGAGGAGGAGATGAGGAGGAGAGAGAGAGAGAGGGAGAGAGAGAGAGAGAGAGAGAGAGAGAGAGAGAGAGAGAGAGAGAGAGAGAGAGAGAGGGAAAGAAAGAGAAAGAGAAAGAGAGAGAGAGAGAGAGAGAGAGAGAGAGAGAGAGAGAGAGAGAGAGAGAGAGAGAGAGAGAAAGAGAGAGAGAGACGTTCATGTATTTTTCATTAACCTTCAGTGATTATAAATAGCTACCGTACCTGACAGATGATGTAGGACATTGAAACAGAGAAATGGAGTCTGAAATGGTCTGATAAGCTCAGTAATTCAGTAATTTACGTTACAAGTATGTGAAATACACTTGAAGCCAAGGTAAAAAACCTTTGAAATATAATACACACAACCGATACAAGCATCACTTAACTCCATCATCCCTCCCTCCCTCCCTCCCTCCCTCCCTCCCTCCCTCCCTCCCTCCCTCCCTCCCTCCCTCCCTCCCTCCCTCCACAACGTACACTTTCCTTTGTAAGCATACTACGTTTCTCTATGTAATCTACGGCCCACTGAGTTTTATGGCCGTCCTCCCCTGGCAGTTTCTACCTTCTGTTTTACGTTTGAACTTTCAACTTGGGAGATGTGAGCAAGAGGAGAACGTGCTGCATTATGACGTATATATATGTCAGATTAGAATGACATGAAGAATTCTGATCCTGGTTTTTCTCTAGCAAGAGTGTGTGAAAACCTTGTGAAGACTTACAGAAAACGTTTGACCTCTGTTATATACCCTTTGTTGGCAATGACAAAGTATTGAGATAAACTTTTGTTATTGACCAAATACTTATTTTCCACCATAATTTGCAAATAAATTAATTAAAAATCCTAATGTGATTTTCTGTATTTTTTCCCCTCATTTTGTCTGTCATAGTTGAAGTGTACCTATGATGAAAATTACAGGCCTCTCTCATCTTTCTAAGTGGGAGAACTTGCACAATTGGTGGCTGACTAAATACTTTTTTGCCCCACTGTATATGTCAGATTAGAATGACATGAAGAATTCTGATCCTGGTTTTTCTCTAGCAAGAGGTTGATCTGTGAAGAAGAAAAAAAACGACATGAGAATGATGAGGCTTCTTTCTCATACAGTCATGCTCTGGGAATTGATAGGCTCAAAGATAGGTTCAGGAACGGGATTGGTTACAGCACACAGGAAGTAACCCGGTGGGGCAAAACTGGTCGCAATGACGTCATGGTCTTTTTTTTTGTCACCAGATAAATACATTGTCGTCATGAAAAAGACGTATTTAACCTGGTTGTAACAGAGATTTTGTCATTTGTTACATGACCTCTCGTTAAACAGAAAACCACTTTACAACCAGGAAGTGATGTCACTAAAACAGATTTAGGGGTGGCCTGAGTGTAGACTCTATTTGATGCTATGATAGTATTCAACATATAGAACAAGGAGGGTTATAGTAAAGCTTAGCAGGGATAGGATATCTATGATCTAAAAACTCTTGTGCAGTGAATTGAAAACCAGGGCTCTCCATTTGTACAATGATGAAGGACATGAACGTGAAGAATTGTGTCCCTACAAGGGGAAGAATAGGAGGTTTTTTATTTTATTTTATTTCGCCTTTATTTAACCAGGTAGGCTAGTTGAGAACAAGTTCTCATTTACAACTGCGAACTGGCAGTATATTCAACTAGCAAAGTAAAATGTTAGTTTTTTTGTCGTCAATGTCCAAGCTAAGAACGCATACACATTTAGTCCAGTGTCAACGAATGTGCAATCAAACCTTTATTTAACTAGGCAAGTCAGTTAAAGAACAAATTCCTATTTACAATGACGGCCTACTTCTACCAGGCCTCATGTGAATACTTACTATGTATATGACATCATTGACATCCCTGATTAATTTGCTAGAAAAGATAACTTTCCAAATTAAAATAATAATTTGATTAAACATTTTTTTGCAACCGCCGGACGCATCTACTAAGACTACCACATGCCACATTAATGTCAGCTTGGGGGCCGAATTCGGCACGCAGGCCTTTAGTTTAAGACCGTGGATTCTAAGTTAAAGCTGTCTAAGTAGATCTGAATTTAGCCATGTAGAAATTCAGAGGAGTGTGGATTTCACAACTCACCATTTAGCACAACAGGAAGTGAACAGATGAAGTGGTAAAACATCCATCCAAAGCAACGTGAAACCCCCAAGCCGATGCCAAAACTGCACCGAAACAAACAGAGAAGCCTAGCAACTCCAGAGCTGGCAAGCCGAACCGCCAGCTGGCTAATTCAACCTCGATGACTTTCTCACCTTAGCTTTTATCTTATCTGAGTCAAGCCAACTCTACAGATCTGTCACTGGTGTCTGTCAACGGCAGATTGTGTGTCATAGCTGCACTAGAACATCAAGGCAGTTGCTGACAGCCAGTAAGGACTGTAAAACAATGAGTGAAAAAGTAGAAGAGTAAAAAAAATATGAAAAAAAATATAAGGGTAGAGGAGATCTGATTAAAAGTCTACTCAGGTGCCTAATTACTGTGGTGAGGCAAAACTGAGAGTTTGGCACATTTTCAAGACAATCGAAAAGTTCAGTTGAATTATTTGAACCTATTTTCATCTAACTGTTTCGGGGTGACAATTTATGGTCTTTTATCATGTGTTCATTCTCATCAACTGAGAAAGGTTACTGAACTGTCCTGCTGTGGGTTTAAACCCTAACAACTCCATTACTAGGTTATTGAACTCTCACGCTGTGGGTTTAAACCCTAACAACCCCCTTACTAGATTACTGAACTGTCCTGCTGTGGGTTTAAACCCTAACAACCCCCTTACTAGATT
Organism: Oncorhynchus kisutch; assembly: GCF_002021735.2. NCBI lineage: Eukaryota > Metazoa > Chordata > Actinopteri > Salmoniformes > Salmonidae > Oncorhynchus > Oncorhynchus kisutch. Next base: position 41,266,244 of record NC_034182.2, read on the forward strand.
ACTGAACTGTACTGCTGTGGGTTTAAACCCTAACAACCCCCTTACTAGATTACTGAACTGTCCTGCTGTGGGTTTAATCCCTAACAACTGCATTACTAGGTTACTGAACTATCCTGCTGTGGGGTTACACCCTAACAACTCCATTACTAGGTTACTGAACTGTCACGCTGTGGGTTCAGCCCCTAACAACTCCATTACTATGTTACTGAACTGTCCTGCTGTGGGTTTAATTCCTAACAACTCCATTACTAGGTTACTGAACTGTCCTTCTGTGGGTTAAAACCCTAACAACTCCATTATTAGGTTACTGAACTGTCCTGCTGTGGACTTAATTCCTAACAACTCCATTACTAGGTTATTGAACTGTCCTACTGTGGGTTTAAACCCTAACAACCCCCTTCCTAGATTATTGAACTGTCACGCTGTGGGTTTAAACCCTAACAACCCCCTTACTAGATTACTGAACTCTCCTGCTGTGTGTTTAAAGCCTAACAACTCCATTACTAGGTTACTGAACTGTCACGCTGTGGGTTCAGTCCCTAACAACTCCATTACTATGTTACTGAACTGTCCTGCTGTGGGTTTAATTCCTAACAACTCCATTACTAGGTTACTGAACTGTCCTGCTGTGGGTTTAAACCCTAACAACTCCATTATTAGGTTACTGAACTGTCCTGCTGTGGGTTTAATTCCTAACAACTCCATTACTAGGTTACTGAACTGTCCTGCTGTGGGTTTAATTCCTAACAACTCCATTATTAGGTTACTGAACTGTCCTGCTGTGGATTTAAACCATAACAACTCCGTTATTAGGTTACTCAACTGTCCCGCTGTGGGTTTAAACCCTAACAACTCCATTACTAGGTTATTGAACTGTCGTGCTGTGGGTTTAAACCCTAACAACCCCCTTACTAGATTACTGAACTGTCCTGCTGTGGGTTTAAACCCTAACAACTAAATTACTAGATTACTGACCTGTCCTGCTGTGGGTTTAAACCCTAACAACCCCCTTACTAGATTACTGAACTGTCCTGCTGTGGGTTTAAACCCTAACAACTCCATTACTAGGTTACTGAACTGTGCTGCTGTGCGTTTAAACCCTAACAACTCCATTATTAGGTTACTGAACTGTCCTGCTGTGGGTTTAATTCCTAACAACTCCATTATTAGGTTACTGAACTGTCCTGCTGTGGGTTTAATTCCTAACAACTCCATTACTAGGTTACTGAACTGTCCTGCTGTGGGTTTAATTTCTAACAACTCCATTATTAAGTTACTGAACTGTCCTGCTGTGGGTTTAATTCCTAACAACTCCATTACTAGGTTACTGAACTGTCCTGCTGTGGGTTAAAACCCTAACAACTCCATTATTAGGTTACTGAACTGTCCCGCTGTGGGTTTAAACCCTTACAACTCCATTACTAGGTTACTGAACTGTCACGCTGTGGGTTAAAACCCTAACAAATCCATTACTAGGTTACTGAACTGTCCTGCTGTGGACTTAATTACTAACAACTCCATTACTAGGTTACTGAACTGTCCTTCTGTGGGTTAAAACCCTAACAACTCCATTATTAGGTTACTGGACTGTCCTGCTGTGGACTTAATTCCTAACAACTCCATTATTAGGTTACTGAACTGTCCTGCTGTGGGTTTCATTCCTAACAACTCCATTACTAGGTTACTGAACTGTCCTGCTGTGGGTTTAATTTCTAACAACTCCATTATTAAGTTACTGAACTGTCCTGCTGTGGGTTTAATTCCTAACAACTCCATTACTAGGTTACTGAACTGTCCTGCTGTGGGTTTAAACCCTAACAACTCCATTATTAGGTTACTGAACTGTCCCGCTGTGGGTTTAAACCCTAACAACTCCATTACTAGGTTACTGAACTGTCACGCTGTGGGTTAAAACCCTAACAACTCCATTACTAGGTTACTGAACTGTCCTGCTGTGGACTTAATTACTAACAACTCCATTACTAGGTTACTGAACTGTCCTTCTGTGGGTTAAAACCCTAACAACTCCATTATTAGGTTACTGAACTGTCCTGCTGTGGACTTAATTCCTAACAACTCCATTATTAGGTTACTGAACTGTCCTGCTGTGGGTTTAATTCCTAACAACTCCATTACTAGGTTACTGAACTGTCCTGCTGTGGGTTTAATTTCTAACAACTCCATTATTAAGTTACTGAACTGTCCTGCTGTGGGTTTAATTCCTAACAACTCCATTACTAGGTTACTGAACTGTCCTGCTGTGGGTTTAAACCCTAACAACTCCATTATTAGGTTACTGAACTGTCCCGCTGTGGGTTTAAACCCTAACAACTCCATTACTAGGTTACTGAACTGTCACGCTGTGGGTTAAAACCCTAACAACTCCATTACTAGGTTACTGAACTGTCCTGCTGTGGACTTAATTCCTAACAACTCCATTACTAGGTTACTGAACTGTCCTGCTGTGGGTTTAATTCCTAACAACTCAATTACTAGGTTACTGAACTGTCCTGCTGTGGCCTTAATCCCTAACCAGTCTATTATAAGGCTACTGAAACACTCTGGACGTGTCAAGACGAGGACTCCCAACATTGAGTCCACTATACAGTCAGAACAATTGGACATTCCATATCTGAGTTGGACCATGCTCTACTGCGTTATTAGTATGACGTTAGTTATTGTTTTGCATGATATATGCTGGAACGCATGTGGTATTGTGGTGCTGTCAGACACTGTCAGATGTTAGATGAAGGTCAAATGTGTTAACAGTTCTCCACACACATCTGCTATCGACTAGTTATATATTTTTTTTTTGCTTCTCCCAGACTACTACGAAAAGACATGGGTGTAGACAGGTGTCCTACTGTGTCCAGTGAGGTGAGATATTACACTTTTACTATGCAGTAAACTGATTAGAAGCCTATAGCTGCACTCAACCAGACTCAGTGGTTCTGGAGAATAAAATTAAATATGATGAAAGTATATGACATGATGCAGGACATATGCAGTGTTTTTTTTATAGCAATATCAAATCATTTCTGGGTAGCAAGTAACTACCCTACTGTAATAGTTTTCCATTCAAATTTTTAGCAAAACACTATTTCTCAAGCAAAATGTTGCTACGACTGTCTGGGAGTGGTCTGAGTGAGGGAAGGGAAAAGTGAATAGTAGCTGTTTTAGGCAGAGAGGTTTGGAACTCTCTTTCTTATTAGTCTATTAACCCATTTACCGTCTGGTGATGTCACCAGGCAAACCTAAACTCCCGCCAATGCAAACAGGCTGATTAGAAGGTCCTATGTAGATTGTATTTTTAACCCGCAAATATTTTTTAAAATTTAAAATTTGTTTAATGAGGCAGTCAGTTAAGAAAAAATTGGTAACTGGTAGCCTCTGCTTGAAATCAGCTAGATGAAATTCAAATCCTAGATCAATGTCTGCTATTTCGGTGTGGAAGGAGTACTAATTCTACTGTGTTTAGAGTGATTGACCTTGTTTGATCCAAAGGGACAGCAAGGCTTTTATTTAACCTTTATTTAACTAGGCAAGTCAGTTAAAAGAAAGCATTTTTACTTTCAATGACGGCCTAGGAACAGTGGGTTAACTGCCTGTTCAGGGGCAGAACGACAGATTTGTTACTTGTCAGCTCAGGGGTTTGAACTTACAACCTTCTGGTTACTAGTCCAACACTCTAACCACTAGGCTACCCTATAATAAAACTGTTTCATTTTTTTCACATGTATATAGTGGTCGTATTATCAGCTGCTGTACAATATGATACAAAAACAAACAATACCAAAAAAAAAATACTGAATTTTGACTGCACTGGGCATTTAATTGATTTAAGCCATGTTTTAGAACATTCTCCTGAGTCACTGTGAGTTTTCCACCTGCATTCCCATAGTGCTGAGGTGCCCTGTTTCTGGCTTGGAATCATTGACCATTTATGGTGCTCTCATGCACACCAACCCGCTGAGTGTACTTCAATCAAAAACAGCAGACCCACCACCAGCCAGCTGAGAACTTCACAAAGTGCACACAGTGCCGTTACCTGGCAACAGTTAGCAAAGCTCGGTGCGCACCGGGGCCAAAAACATCAGATCCTATTAAGGCCACCGTTGCTGTGTGTCCCGCGGGAGGAATGCACCTCTAATCAGCCCTCTATGATGCCATTGCCTGTGAATGAAGTCATCACCTCAACTGCGATGGCCAAAGACAACTATTGGGGGTCCCAGAGCCACCTAAAGACTCTAAAAATTGTATTGTGACTACTAGAACAAAGTCATCAACTCCAACTGTAGCTCTAACTGAGGAGATGTCAAACCATTTCCACCCTGACCATTTCCACCCTGACCATTTCCACCCTGACCATTTCCACCCTGACTCTAGAACAAAGTCATCAACTCCAACTGTAGCTCTAACTGAGGAGATGTCAAACCATTTCCACCCTGACCATTTCCACCCTGACTCTAGAACAAAGTCATCAACTCCAACTGTAGCTCTAACTGAGGAGATGTCAAACCATTTCCAAAACAATGGCCATAAGTAACACCTTTCACACAAAATGAAGGCTGTTTTCAGAATCAATAACAACCGAAGCCAAAGTCACCATACTCTAAAAACATATAACCTGATTAGCTACCAATATATCGACGCTTACAGTATAAACCATTTCAGTAACAAAACAGTTTGAGTCTGTAGAAAGGGAAAGATATTTCTCACCCATTATAACGGTTATTGTTTACTCCATGTGTAACTCTGTGTTGTCTGTTCACACTGCTATGCTTTATCTTGGCCAGGTCGCAGTTGCAAATGAGAACATGTTCTCAACTAGCCTACCTGGTTAAATAAAGGTGAAATAAAAAAAAAATATATATATATTAATTCATTAATAATAACAAATTTGTGACAATTGTAAAGAGCTACTGATGAACAGAAAAATAAAGAACCATCTGTACAGACTTAGATAAAGACTTTTATTCTGAGTTAGATTTTTTTTTGTATAATTATTAAATGATCTGTCTGATCATAAAATTCATACAACTATATCTATGTCACAATTGATTGTTTCATAAGCAATTATAATATTCATAAATCGATGATTTCTAATGTATGGAATGCGTCCTTTCTTCAAGTCAGAGATGCATGGCTTCAGGTAGGTGTTCTGAGTTCGAGTTCATGTGCTTTTTTTTGACCACCCGTTTCTGTTTAAAATGAGAGACATGACCTCGGAGTGTGAGTGGGATGAATATTATTTGTGTCGGAGCCAAGTTCCGTAGATAGAGGACTCAGGTGTGGTAGGGAGAGATCTGGCCCTGGAGTTTGGTCTTGGCATTGTGAGGTCTGATTTGTGTGTGTGTATAAATTTGTCCTATTTCACAAATGTGCAAGTGTGTATTAATACACATGTGAAATGGAAAGATATTTTTGTCACTGTTCTCTGTTATTGTCAGTCTCCTTCATGCTTATAGTTTTTTTTATGGTTAAGAGAAACTGAAGGCCTTCTAAGTGTCAAACGACCCAAAATGGATGAATCCATCTAAGGCTGTTGTTAATCCTGCATGAGTCAGGGTGAAAACAAAAGGTCAAGTTCCCCATTCAAGATCAGAGGTCATAGCAAGGTTAGTGTTTGGGTCATGGGTTAACTGAGAGGTCAAATACACTAAAACCAAGAAAGGGGTTTGAACCACCGATCACTGCCTCTCAAAGGTCTGTCAATGTTAAGGCAAGTGACTGAAGCCAGAACACGTTAAAACAAAATATACTTTTGTTTATTAAACAAGTGACTGAAGCCAAAAAACGTATAAACAAATGATTGAAAACAGAGCAAATAAAGAGCTGTCTTTAGGTGTTGTGTTCTCCTTGTCTTCCTCTCATTTAAACTGAACCCCGTCCTAAGCCTTTAGGTTTCTTCATTTCCTGTCAATCAACCGCCGTTCATCTTGAACCCAGAGACAGGCTGCGAGGGGTATTTTAACACGTCAACAGGAAGGATATTTTCACAGACTGTCAAGTAGATTGTCTGTTTTTGGGCTACATTTACAGCTGCCTCAGTATGCTAAATAGCTATTTCCTCTCCCTATACACTTCCTCCTCTCTGTGGTAAGACCCGTCCCCTCTCTGTGATAAGACCCTCCCCCCTCTCTGTGATAAGAACCTCCCCCCTCTCTGTGGTAAGACCCTCCCCCCTCTCTGTGGTAAGACCCTCCCCCCTCTCTGTGGTAAGACCCTCCCCCCTCTCTGTGGTAAGACCCTCCCCCCTCTCTGTGGTAAGACCCGTCCCCACTCTGTGATAAGACCCTCCCCCCTCTCTGTGGTAAGACGCTCCCCCCTCTCTGTGATAAGACCCTCCCCCCTCTCTGTGATAAGACCCTCACCCCTCTCTGTGGTAAGACCCGTCCCCTCTCTGTGATAAGACCCTCCCCCCTCTCTGTGGTAAGACCCTCCCCCCTCTCTGTGATAAGACCCTCCCCCCTCTCTGTGATAAGACCCTCCCCCCTCTCTGTGATAAGACCCTCCCCCCTCTCTGTGGTAAGACCCTCCCCCCTCTCTGTGATAAGACCCTCCCCCCTCTCTGTGATAAGACCCTCCCCCCTCTCTGTGATAAGACCCTCCCCCCTCTCTGTGGTAAGACCCTCCCCCCTCTCTGTGATAAGACCCTCCCCCCTCTCTGTGATAAGACCCTCCCCCCTCTCTGTGGTAAGACCCTCCCCCCTCTCTGTGGTAAGACCCTCCCCCCTCTCTGTGATAAGACCCTCCCCCCTCTCTGTGATAAGACCCTCCCCCCTCTCTGTGGTAAGACCCTCCCCCCTCTCTGTGGTAAGACCCTCCCCCCTCTCTGTGATAAGACCCTCCCCCCTCTCTGTGATAAGACCCTCCCCCCTCTCTGTGGTAAGACCCTCCCCCCTCTCTGTGATAAGACCCTCCCCCCTCTCTGTGATAAGACCCTCCCCCCTCTCTGTGATAAGACCCTCCCCCCTCTCTGTGATAAGACCGTCTCCATAGGCTGACTTAACAGCATTCCAAAGACAATAATTAGAACTGGCTAATTGAGCCTTTCCCACGAATCCCTTTGTTACTGATCCCCCAACCTTGGTCTTTTTTGTTTTGAAGTGGGTAAAAGCATGAGTTAAACTGGACAGAAACTGAGTCACTTTTCTTTAAGCTTAAAACATCCAGTTACAGAAGAAAATGACCCTTTAAAAAATCAACTATTTCTAAAACAAACCAATTTAACCCCTGATGGTAAGGCATCCACTTCATCCAATGATGGAGAGCCTAACCCTGGTTGGCATGGCTGGCATGCTGGCTAAAGACTCATGGCTTTCAGCTGAGCAGTCAGTAGTCAGCAGTCAGTAGTCAGTAGTCAGTAGTCAGTAGTCAGTAGTCAGTAGTCAGCAGTCAGTAGTCAGTAGTCAGCAGTCAGTAGTCAGTAGTCAGCAGTCAGTAGTCAGCAGTCAGCAGTCAGTAGTCAGTAGTCAGCAGTCAGTAGTCAGCAGTCAGTAGTCAGCAGTCAGTAGTCAGCAGTCAGTAGTCAGCAGTCAGTAGTCAGTAGTCAGCAGTCAGTAGTCAGCAGTCAGTAGTCAGCAGTCAGTAGTCAGCAGTCAGCAGTCAGTAGTCAGTAGTCAGCAGTCAGTAGTCAGCAGTCAGTAGTCAGCAGTCAGTAGTCAGCAGTCAGTAGTCGGTAGTCAGTAGTCAGCAGTCAGTAGTCGGTAGTCAGCAGTCAGCAGTCGGTAGTCATCTGTTAAACGCTGAGGGTCATCTCAGGGTCATCTGCTAAATGCTGAGAGTCATCTGTTAAACACTCAGGGTCATCTGCTAAATGCTGAGAGTCATCTGTTAAACACTGAGGGTCATCTCAGGGTCATCTGCTAAATGCTGAGGGTCATCTGTTAAATGCTGAGGGTCATCTCAGGGTCATCTGCTAAATGCTGAGAGTCATCTGTTAAACACTCAGGGTCATCTGCTAAATGCTGAGGGTCATCTGTTAAATGCTGAGGGTCATCTCAGGGTCATCTGCTAAATGCTGAGAGTCATCTGTTAAACACTCAGGGTCATCTGCTAAACGCTGAGGGTCATCTGTTAAATGCTGAGGGTCATCTCAGGGCCATCTGCTAAATGCTGAGAGTCATCTGTTAAACGCTGAGGGTCATCTCAGGGTAATCTGCTAAATGCTGAGAGTCATCTGTTAAACACTCAGGGTCATCTGTTAAACGCTGAGGGTCATCTCAGGGTCATCTCAGGGTCATGCTTTCACATTATGATATACGCCAATAGAGAGCTAGCCTGCTGGGATATGGGGAGGTATGGGTTATAGAGAAAATGGAGAGAGAGGAAGGAGGGGAGTTGGATCGAGAGAGAGAGACGAAGATGATGGTTGGTAGTTGAATGAGAGAGAGACTAAGGTGATGGTTGGTAGTTGAATAAGAAAGAGACTAAAGTGATGGTTGGTAGTTGAATGAGAGAGAGACTAAAGTGATGGTTGGTAGTTGAATGAGAGAGAGACTAACATGGTGGTTGGTGCCACTGAGTGTCATTATAATGCCAGGAGTTAGTGAGTGCATGAGTGAAAAAGGGATAGTGAGGGAGAGAAGGAGTGGGGGGGGGGTGTTAAGATAGATGTGGTTAATTATAGTATGTGAGTGAGAGAGACTAAGTGCAGGTGACAGAATAAGCACATAGACACAGCATGACAAAACAAACCAAACCGCCAGACGTATTTCAGAAAGGCTGGCACGTCTTCCAACACTACTATCTGTCAATGATCACACAGCATCATAAGACATGAATGGACCTTAAGTCAGCAATGAGTTTTTTTTTTTTAAACCAAGATGATCAGTGTATTCACACAACGGCTGCTTCTTTTCTCCTTTCACTGGAGTATTCTCAAATGGTTTTGAAGACTTCTGTACAATTCTAAACACTTCTTTTTTTTCTTTCTTCCTCCCAGCGTCACATTTCACAGTCGAACCAGCAGTTGTTGACACTAAGCCTTGTTGTGTTTTCAAATACCTCTTGTCACACAGCTGACAAATGTCCAAGATAAGATAACAATTCCCCTAGCGCTTTTATAAATAAACTCAACCCATCGGGTGGGGAGGAAGGTAGTGTGTGTGTGTGTGTGTGTGTGTGTGCGCACCCTATCATAACCAGATTATGGCTCCAGTATCCCCCCCCTCCTGATATGTTCCACGTCATAGTTTGTTAATGTATCTGTGTGCCCTTTTCACAAACAGAACCCCCCCCACCACCACCACCACCACCACCACCACCACCACCACCACCACCACACACACACACACACACACACACAGGGAACATCGTGGCTTCACTCATCTTCACTCATCTTCCTCCTTCATCATTTTCCCACTGCATAACGCCCTGCTAAGATGTCTCTGAAAAGGTCAACCTGGCCACATGACCTGCCATTTGAAGAGGACGTAGATAGACAAAAAAACGGGCCTGCACAATTCAATTAGGCTCCAGGGAGGGATGGTTGCATCTGTTGGACTGTAGTTAAAGTGCAAATCTCTGCCAAGCTCTTCGGATTTATTGTAAGTTCTTGACCAATCACAACACAGATGTCCACATAAACCTATGGCTCTGTTCTAACACGTCATCTCAGTGAGACTAACCTGTGTAAATAAAGGTTTCAATCAATAAATGAATAACAATAATATATTGATACAATTGTAATGGCTAAGATCAAATAGGAATCGGTCACTTGATAAGCCTTGTAATGAAGCCTTCAAAAGGCACAATGCAACATTAGCCTCAACAGTAAGGGAACACTTTGTTCCAAATGAAATGCTTGTTTTAAAGTGAGGTCAGATTGCCAGGTTGAGGATGAGATGAGTGTGGATGTATTGAGGAATGTGGAGATATGGAGATGTCACAGAGGGGTGGAGGAATGTGGAGATATGGAGATGTGGCAGAGGGGTGGAGGAATGTGGAGATATGGAGATGTGGCTGAGGGGTGGAGGTTGTGCAGGCGAGCATGAAGGTTAGAGGTGAAGGAGACATTTATCTAAAACTCCTACAGGAAATGTATGCAAATTCTTCAATTTCTTTGTTCTAGAGAAAGCATTGTCTCGCTTCACTTTTTTTGCTATTCACTATGTTTTGAGAGCGTCTTGAATGGTAACCAAGACTGCTGGTCAATCCTGACCTCATATAATCCACAGTTACAATAATAATTTATTTCACATTGCCTACAGCAATGATCACCTGTACTGGTGATTGGGGAGTGCTACAGTACCGGGTTCTAGTCACGTACTGAAACACAAATTCAACTAATATATGAATCATTCAATAATGATTGTGTCATCAACAGAAAATCAACAGTATATCAACAGAATATCAACAGAGTATCAACAGAATGTTGACAGAATATCAACAGAATGTTGACAGAATATCAACAGAATATCAACAGAATGTTGAGAGAATATCAACAGAATGTTGAGAGAATATCAACAGAATATCAACAGAATGTTGACAGAATATCAACAGAATATCAACAGAATGTTGACAGAATATAATCCAGCACCAGTCAAGTCTCAAAGTGACACTAGTTTACAGTGAACACGGTGTGTGTGTGTGTAAGAACAATGAAGCAGGTGTATACTGCACTGAATTGCACAGGTGATTGCTACTTCAACTGTTTTTGAGGAAGATGCCAGAATTAGTAGTTGAACTTTGACGCTTTTACCATGATGACCTAGTGTTACTGTGTGGTGTTGTTGAACAATAAACTGACACCCTATATTACTTGTTTTTGACGAGAGGACAGTGTTTTCCCAGCAAACCAAAATTGGTTCTGTGAATGTTCCCAGATTGTAGGAAACGTGTAAGATCCGTATTTGAGCAACTTCCAAATGTAATGTGTCAGTCTAGGAATAAAATAACTCATACCTACACATACCGACTTTGCAAGCAGTGGTACCTATCCACCGGGCACACACTGGTTGAATCAATGAAATGACGTGGAAACAATGTGGAATAGATGTTACAGTGACATCGGTGCCCAGTGGGAACTTATTTAGAGATTAGTGAACAAGCAGGAAAAGCTGCCAGTCATACACACTAGAAAGTATATTTCTTTGAAATGATTCAAATGTTTTTCAGCTCGAAGCAAAGTCTGTGTGTGTGTGTGTGTTTGTGTGTGTGTGTGTGTGTTTGTGTCTCTATTAGTTGATCTGTGTTTGAGTGTGTGGCCTGTATCTGTTAGTGCTGAGCGATTTAACCGAAATGTCCCAAAAAAAACTAAAAAAATATTTAACCAGGAATTGACCGGCATCGGTTCAATTATTTATATTCCATTTCGTTTCTTTTTTTTCTGTGATGTCAATGCGCATATTGCACAGTGTCTCCAGAGATAAATCAAATCAAGCCCGAACTGTGCGATGTAGTAGGGAGTTGTAGTTTCAACAGGCCAATATTCTACATAGTTCGGCACAGAAAACATGGCAATTAACTACAATGACCATAATCCATTTAATGTCTTCTTGTCCTTCTGTGTTCAATTATGCCTGCTATCTGAAAATGCATGATCTAAGTGATTGATAGTTGGTATTCAGCAGTCATAGTAGTAGGCCTTATTTACTTTGAAGAACTACAAAAATTGTGATTTTGTCAGACTTCAGCTCTATGGAGATGAGATTACTTTTTTAATTGAACTTTTACTTATCTAGGCAAGTCAGTTAAGATCAATTTCTTATTTACAATGAAGGCCTACACCGGGCCAACCCCGGACGCTGTGCGCCGCCCTATGGGACTCCCAATCACGACTAGGTGTGATACAGCCTGGATTCGAAACCAAGGACTGTAAAGACACTTCTTGCACTGAGATGCAGTACCTTAGACCGCTGTGCCACTCAGGAGGCCCAAATGAAATAATAAAGTCATCAAATAAAACTAATGTTATAAACAACTGAAATATTTTATTAAAGTAAATTAATGTGAATAATGGTTAATAAGTGATCAGCAGTAATGTACAGTCACTAGCATCATGGGACTTTCATTACAGTCACTAGCATCATGGGGACTTTCATTACAGTCACTAGCATCATGGGGACTTTCATTACAGTCACTAGCATCATGGGGACTTTCATTACAGTCACTAGCATCATGGGACTTTCATTACAGTCACTAGCATCATGGGGACTTTCATTACAGTCACTAGCATCATGGGGACTTTCATTACAGTCACTAGCATCATGGGACTTTCATTACAGTCACTAGCATCATGGGGACTTTCATTACAGTCACTAGCATCATGGGGACTTTCATTACAGTCACTAGCATCATGGGGACTTTCATTACAGTCACTAGCATCATGGGACTTTCATTACAGTCACTAGCATCATGGGGACTTTCATTACAGTCACTAGCATCATGGGGACTTTCATTACAGTCACTAGCATCATGGGACTTTCATTACAGTCACTAGCATCATGGGACTTTCATTACAGTCACTAGCATCATGGGACTTTCATTACAGTCACTAGCATCATGGGGACTTTCATTACAGTCACTAGCATCATGGGACTTTCATTACAGTCACTAGCATCATGGGGACTTTCATTACAGTCACTAGCATCATGGGACTTTCATTACAGTCACTAGCATCATGGGGACTTTTATTCATTGTTTTATTCTGTGTTGTTACAGAATTCAACCCACATAATACATAGCGCATTTAATGTAAAAAAAAAGATGTCATCTAAAATCGAAAAACCCTGATTATTTTGAAAAATAATCTAACTGAAACAGAAACAACCTTAAAAAGCAATAATCAAAGCACTCTATTATCTGCGCGTTAGTGTGTGCACGCTTGCATGTGTGCTGGATTGTACAATGTTTTCTTCATGAGGAACAACCATTTACAAATATTAGGACATATATCATCTCACAAAATACGAAGTGTCACTGTCTAACTAGAAGTCAATATACATAAGTAAATATTAGGCTTTGGGTGGTCTGGAAAACTTCCAAACATATCCATGGCCAAGCCCATTAAACTCTCCTGTGCTCTTTAATGTAGTCTGTATAAACTCTCCTGTGCTCTTTAATGTAGTCTGTATAAACTCTCCTGTGCTCTTTAATGTAGTCTGTATAAACTCTCCTGTGCTCTTTAATGTAGTCTGTATAAACTCTCCTGTGCTCTTTAATGTAGTCTGTATAAACTCTCCTGTGCTCTTTAATGTAGTCTGTATAAACTATCCTGTGCTCTTTAATGTAGTCTGTATAAACTCTCCTGTGCTCTTTAATGTAGTCTGTATAAACTCTCCTGTGCTCTTTAATGTAGTCTGTATAAACTCTCCTGTGCTCTTTAATGTAGTCTGTATAAACTCTCCTGTGCTCTTTAATGTAGTCTGTATAAACTCTCCTGTGCTCTTTAATGTAGTCTGTATAAACTCTCCTGTGCTCTTTAATGTAGTCTGTATAAACTCTCCTGTGCTCTTTAATGTAGTCTGTATAAACTATCCTGTGCTCTTTAATGTAGTCTGTATAAACTCTCCTGTGCTCTTTAATGTAGTCTGTATAAACTCTCCTGTGCTCTTTAATGTAGTCTGTATAAACTATCCTGTGCTCTTTAATGTAGTCTGTATAAACTCTCCTGTGCTCTTTAATGTAGTCTGTATAAACTCTCCTGTGCTCTTTAATGTAGTCTGTATAAACTCTCCTGTGCTCTTTAATGTAGTCTGTATAAACTATCCTGTGCTCTTTAATGTAGTCTGTATAAACTCTCCTGTGCTCTTTAATGTAGTCTGTATAAACTCTCCTGTGCTCTTTAATGTAGTCTGTATAAACTATCCTGTGCTCTTTAATGTAGTCTGTATAAACTCTCCTGTGCTCTTTAATGTAGTCTGTATAAACTCTCCTGTGCTCTTTAATGTAGTCTGTATAAACTCTCGCTCCAAGCTTTGCTTTATATTGTACAAGTAGAAGGAGGCCTCAGCTGGAGCAGTGATCCACTATCTTACTTTTTGCCCCCCAAAAACATTTTTTTTTAGAGAAGATGCAAAGTTAAAATACTTGGTGCTGGGTTCATTTAGAGTGTTATAAGGCCTTGGGTGCTGTTGTAATCATTGACGTGAAAAGAAGTCTTTAAAGTAGTCACTCATAACATTTTCCCAGATTGACTTGAACTAAACTGTTAAATTTATGATGGGGGGGGGGGGGGGGGGGGCAAAAAAAGGACCAAAGTGTCAGTGACACGTGCTGCAGGTATGAAAGGTTTATAGTGGAACACTTACCTTCAGGACTTTATTGGAAACTTTATTGGAACATTGCAGTAAACCAAAGAGAGAGAGACACAAGGACCATAATACCTTTCCTCTATGTCTTTCTCCTACCACATATGTGTGATGCAAACTGGATTGCACCCATAGCGGTCTAAACACAAGGTCCATATATCAGGTCGCATCAAGTTTCGACTGTTTTGCCTATTCAGACATATGTGACTAATACTTAGGCTGTAATGAAATTCTTTCAAGATAAATAACTCATTTAATCTGATATATGTTTCTTACATCACTTGGCTGGGTAGACTGCGGCATATTGCAATAACACATCTGTCATCTAGAAAGCCGTCATTTCATTGCCAAAATAAATGACTCCGTGAAAATGATACCGCTACAAACATATTTACATAGCAAGATATATTTAGGACATTTGATACAATATTGCTAAACGGAGCTCATATTATTTTAAGAATAGAAGAAAAAAACTGTCAAGTTAGTGAGATATAACTTTACCAGCGTACATTCACGTGTTTAGATTATGGATACCAGAGACAATGGCATTCAGAGATATATCTTTTTTTAGCCTGAAACATAGTTCTGGATACTTTTCTGTGCTTATGCGGTATGGAGGCATATTGCCTGCATGTTGCAACAGCAGTGTTTGAAGATGATCTGAAGATCAGCTGACAGCCAATACGCTTACTTAGAAAGAACATGCCTACTCCTACACAAATTGTCCCTATCAAGTAAATCCTACATTACTCAATCTATCTCACATATTCATCAACAACATGATGTTGGACTTTTTTTTTCTTCAAAACTAATTCAGCAAAGTTTTAATTTGTGGTCAAAAGTTAACAGATGAGTATCACTAGTATTCATATCTCATTGTCTTCTGTCATTGAGAATAACCACAAGTGAAACATCATGAACGAATAGGTTTACACATGCATCACATGTGAATCAACTATTTGAATGTTCTTATGTATCGAATAACTAATAATAATAAAAAATCCCCTTAGAATGAAGATGCGCTAGTCAGACAACGTGACAAACCGAAAGGATATTAGACGGTCATACCTCCTCTTCATGACTGGTGAATTCATTCGATTCGTTCTCTTTCTCAGTATTGTTATTCATTCTGAGACAGTTATCTCTTTATCTTGGACCGCCTTTTGTTTGGTTCTATCCTTCTCCGGAGAAAACAGAAGAACAAGCCGTGTGCCGACCGCTGTCCTGTGTAAGCTATTGTACCTCTAGCTTTTTCCTAGTTTCCCGGCATTAATAAAATAAGTCAATGTTAAAAGTCAACTGACAGATAAACTGATAAATATTGAAATGGTTCTGGATATAGATCTAGATAACCCGTTAACACGACGACATATTCCTCATTAGAATGCAATATTCCTAGGAAATCTTTCCAGAACCACTGCGCGCCCCGAGGAGTGAGATGAAAATAACTATTCATTTAACTGCACTACGGCAAGGCAGACCTTGACGAGGAAAGTTCTCCCATCTCCTTCAAAGGAGGGGGGGGGGGCTGGGATGGGGCGTGGGATAGGGAGTGTGATGCGCCGTTTCTCCGAGCTTATGAATGTTTTATAAGGTGTCATACTAGGAAGGCAACAAAGGAACACTTATTTGAGCCTCCAGCGCAATCTACGCGTTTATCGAACGTTTTAGATTCTCACGCGTGTTTCAGGTGACCCAACATGTTTTCGAAACGAGGAGACAGCTTAGCTATTCACGTGCTTTTAACAAAAACATAACAATAACACGTTCACGGCGTTATTTCATTATTTTGTATTGCACAGAAGCCTATCAGTAAAGGTAGCCCAACTGACATTTGCTTTGGCCTGTTACATGGTATTGTATATCATTTGATACTTTTATTCAGTATGCAGTGAGTATTGTTAGTTCACGTTGTGGACTGCTTCAAGCTCATATATTCTAACATGTATAGACATAGGATTAAACATTAACCCACTCAAATTGCACACCGTCATGGACTTCTGTCAATTATACACGTAGGAACTCGAGATTCACATATTTAACTAGCTGTGTTTTGCAAACTTGGAGAAATGCACACACATGAGAACAAACTCTCACACACACACACACACACACACACACACACACACACACACACACACACACACACACACACACACACACACACACACACACACACACACACACACACACACACACACACACACATACACACACACATACACACACACACACACACACACGAGTACTAGGGGTTGAACAATAGTCCAAAGACAGTAAGACACCAAAACAAATGGAAATAGGTAAAATAATTAAAGCTGGAAGCAGCATTGCCGGGGTTCAAGCTGTAGGCCCACTGTGCCACCATCAGAACAAATTGGACACATCATCATCGGATGATCTACTTCTGTACTCCTTACCACACTTGCCAAATATCAGAACTCAACACTCTAGTTCATACAATAATAAGCCAATGAGCTTGCGCAAATGTTTTTTCCTGTCCAACAGTGCCACCGTGAGGCCAAACTGAATCATACTTGACAGGTTAGCTAGACTCACATTGCTGAGCATGTGTGCCAAATTCCATGACATGAGTCAAACAGATCAAGAGATATAAATATGTGCCTGTTATAGCGCCACCATGTGGTGGATCTGATTGTTCTTGCATATGTTGAAACCTTGACAGTGTTTGGAAACCGTGTATCAAGTTTTGTTTCAATATGAATAACCGTCTGATTTACGGGCGCAAACCAGGGACCCTCTGCACACATCAACAACAGTCACCCACGAAGCATCGTTAACCATCACTCCACAAAGGCACTTGCGAGAAAGTCACGTCACCGATTGAAACGCTATTTAGCGCGCACCGCTAACTAAGCTAGCCGTTTCACATCCGTTACATTAGCCTGGAAAACTTTATTTGTGAGAGCCATAGATGCCATGTATCAAGTTTTGTGCAGACCGGTCATTTGGTGCCAGAGGAGGAAGAGGAAGAAGAGAACAGTTACACCAGAGGAGTAACATTTGAAGTGTTCTTCACGAAATTCAAAATGGGGGAAAATCCGTAACGTCAGACCTTAAGGGTCATTGAGACAAATGTGTTCCTTGTGAGGAGAGGGACCAAGGAACCAAATATCAGGACTGTCACACAGGGTGAGGGGCGTGACCTTTCAAAGTTTGCATTTTCAATCTGTTGTTATAGTGCCACCATGTTTATTTTATATTTAACTAGCCAAGGCAGTTAAGAACAAATTCTTATTTACAATGACGGCTGTTCTATTCGGCGCACGTGACATATAAACTTTGATTTGATTTGTGCTGGGGACAATAAAACGCCACTCTAAAATGTGTAGTTTGGTCACACAACACAATGCTACAGATTTCTCAAGTTTGAGGGAGCATGCAATTAGCATGCTGGCTGCAGGAATGACCACCAGAGCAGTTGCCAGAGATTCAATGTTAATTTCTCTTCCGTAAGCTACGAACAACAAACACAACTGCGTTTTTTAGATGGCAGTTTTAATGCACAAAAATACTGTGACGAGATCCTGAGGCCCAATGTTTCTCCCCAATTTCGTGATTATGATCTTGTCTCATCGCTGCATCTACACAACAGGCTTGGGCGAGGCAAAGGTCGAGTCATGCACCCTCCGAAACATGACCAGCCAAGCTGCGCTTCTTAACACCCGCCCTCTTAACCCAGAAGCCAGCTGCACCAATGTGTCGGAGGAAACACCGTTCCACTGACGACCGAAGTCAGGCTGCAGGCGACCGGCCCGCCACAAGGAGTCACTAGAGTGCGATGAGCCAAGTAAAGCCCCCACGGCCAAACCCTCCCCTAACCTGGACGACGCTGGGTCAAACCCTCCCCTAACCTGGACGACGCTGGGCCAAACCCTCCCCTAACCTGGACGACGCTGGGCCAAACGTGCCTTAGGCCGCTGCGCCACTCGGGAGGCCGAGGCCCTGAGTTTAACGTGTGGTTTCAGGCAAAAATATAAAAAAATCTCAAGGGCCTCCTGGGTGGCGCAGTGGTTAAGGGCACTGTACTGCAGCACCAGCTGTGCCATCAGAGTCCCTGGGTTTGCGCCCAGGCTCTGTCGTAACTGACCGGGAGGTCCGTGGGGCGACGCACAATTGGCCTAGTGTTGCCCGGGTTAGGGAGGGCTTGGTCGGTAGGGGTGTCCTTGTCTCATCGTGCACCAGCGACTCCTGTGGCAGGCTGGGCGCAGTGTGCGCTAACCAAGGTGGCCAGGTGCACGGTGTTGTTGGATGCGCGCTGTGTTAAGAAGCAGTGCGGCTTGGTAGGGTTGTGTATCGGAGGACGCATGACTTTCAACCTTCGTCTCTCCCGAGCCCGTATGGGAGTTGTAGCGATGAGACAAGATAGTAGCTACTACAACAATTGGATACCATGAAATTGGGGAGAAAAAGGGGTAAAATTCAAAAAAATCAAAACACAAAAAAAAAAAGTTATCTCAAGACATCATCCATGTCTCTGTTTGTCTAGATTGATGATGACCATAACCGGCTGGGTATTCACCCAAGTTGTGAAGGAACAACTGGTCTCATTCAGTTCCGATTAGAATACGATAACATGAAGGAATAACTGGTGTCATTCAGTCAAGATTAGAATATGGCTGGCTGGCTAGCTAACGTTACGCGCACAATATGTGTAGTTATATTATTTGTATCTCAGAGTCATTTGCATTGCTAGTTATATCCTAATGTTAGCTAGCTAGCTAACATTGAACCTAGCTACTTGGTTAGCTTTAGCTACCTGTAGGTTATTGAAGGGTAGTATCATTATGAGTTGGGATTATGGTTCATTGTTTAGCTAGCTAGCTACATTTCTAAACAAAAGACTCCGTTTACACCTTCTGTATCCTGTGCATGTGACAAATAAACTTTGATTTTATTTGATATATTGTGTGTTTACTAAAGACGGTAATGTGAGGAACAACATGACCTGCACCAAAGTCAAATTAGGATATAACGTTAGGCCAACGAGACAGTGTCCACATTCTAAAATCCTCCGGTAGAATGCCCTGCTTATATTTTGTCACACTCATTAGCTCGCCATTAACTTGTAAATAATGATCTTGTTGTGAGTTTATTTTCCAGTAATAACTTATACAAATTAGCTACAGTTAAGGTGTTGTCAGCTATATGATATATGAGTTGTTTTTAGTTGCCTGGTTTGCTAGATTGACATTTACTAAATTCATCTTTAAATAGATGGGTTTATTGGTGTTAAAATACATATATGCTGTCGACAATGACAAGTTTAACGTCGTATGACAGTGAAATGTTCATGATGTCACTGCGACAACCGTATACAGACATGTTGATAGACGTAGTAAACCAGTCTTGAAAACCTTTGGTCGTGCACTACTACTCACTGTTAAGCACATTGCCTCACTTGTGAATCCTTAAAGAGGGTGTGAATGATGCTGAATGGGTGGGGCTAAAGCTTCAGAGGGTGTGAACGATGCTGAATGGGCGTAGACAAAGAAAAGCTCTCCAGTAGTGCCAAAAACATTCAAGGGCCATTTTCTCAAAAGTGATACTATAAGTGTATCAATTTTCAAAGCAGAATTACTTTCCCATTGTTTGTTAACTGCAGTTTATGATATACCATTTTATAGCTCTGAGTCTCTACTTTTATCCAATGTAAAAAATATTTAAAAAATCATATTTTTCTACATAAGACCGAATGGAGCCGGTCGGTCACAAATGTTTATGGTGTGTGACATTTAACAACAGCTGTACCCTTCTGAGTGAAAACAGAGATGATGAGTTATATACTCTGAGTGTACAAAAAATTAAGAACACCTTCCTAATATTGATTGCAGCCCTTTTGCCCTCAGAACTGCCTGAATTCGTCGGGGTATGGACTCTACAAGGTGTCGAAAGCGTTCCACAGGGATGCTGGCCCATGTTGACTCCAATGTTTCCCACAGTTGTGTGAAGTTGGCTGGATGTCCTTTAGGTGGTGGAGCATTCTTGATACACACGGGGAAACTGTTGAGTGTGAAAAACCCAGCAGCGTTGCAGTTCTTGTCACACTCACACTGGTGCGCCTGGCACCTGCTACCATATCCAGTTCAAAGGCACATAAATCTGAAATTTAGGGTGAATCTTAAATTTGCCCTCTGAATGGCACACATACACAATCCATGTCTCAATTGTCTCAAGGCTTAAAAATCCTTCCTTAACCTGTCTCCTCCCCTTCATCTACACCTATTGAAGTGGATTTAACGAGTGACATCAACAAGGAATCATAGCATTCACCTGGTCAGACTATCTCAGGTTTTGTACACTCGGTGTATAACAACGGTTTAAGATATTCTTTGTCTTTGCCAAGTCTTTGTCAGTTGTATCTTTGTGTAACATATTCATACCATCTTATTGTAGTATAACTGTAGATGAAATGGAAAGACACACCCAGCAAGAGATACATGTTTTTCATGTGTTATATTCAGGGTGGGGAGGAGGAAGAGGAGGAAGAGGAGGAGGAGGGTCTTCAAGCAGATAAAAATGTAAATGTTCTTCTGCTTTCTGATGTGTACACAGACCCTTATCAAAGCTTTCTCCTCTGGGGGGGTTGGGAAGGGGGAGGAGAAGGAGAAGAGAAGAGTGGTGAAAGTAGAAGGGGATGAGAGGGGTGGGGGAAGAAGGGGATGAGAGGGGAGTGGAGGCAGGAGGGAGATGTCCCAGCTGTTTTTGACAGGTCTCAGAGCTGTGTGGTTTGCTCTGACAGCAGAGATGTCCTCTGAAGAACTAGTCCGGGAGACCAAGGGGGACACGTCAGCAAGATTTAACACCACACAGCCTCAAAATCAATGATGATACTTGCAGTTTGTCATTTCTTAGTTTCTTGAGAGTGTGAGAGAGTGTGTGAGAGAGTGTGTGAGAGAGTGTGAGAGAGGGTGTGTGTGAGAGAGAGAGAGAGCGAGAGAGAGAGAGAGAGCGAGAGAGAGAGAGAGAGAGAGCGAGAGAGAGAGAGAGAGACAGAGAGAGAGAGAGAGAGAGAGAGAGAGAGAGAGAGCAATCTATATTTAACAATGTCTTCTTTCACACTTTTCCCAAAGAATTACTAGTGTGGTAAGAAATCCATGTTTGACCCTTTTCCAAATCTTTTCAGCCTTGATTTCATGTTAGGGAATGAACGCTATTTATAATAAGGGTTACATGGAGAATATCAGATCTGTTAGAAAGAACAATGGATGGCTCTCCCTTCAGCAAAATATATTTGACCTAAACACCTCCTTGAACGCTTGAACAACAAAAAAAACAAGTGACCCTCCCATATACCCCAAATAATAAATTAGACATAAAGTGAATAGCAGAGAACGTGTCTACCATTTACCCTCAATTCATGGACAGACCGGAGCCTTAGACATGCAGTTTTAGAAAACGGGTCTTCGTCCTGTAAGCATTACATGGCAACGCAGGAATGTTGAAAGCGCACAAGTGGTGGAGGCCAGAAGGTTGTGGGTCAGCAGACCACCGTGGACAAGAGTAGAGGTGGAAAGATCTCCTTTATAATCAAAGCATTGCATTAATCTATCCTTATATTTGTAGGTCAGGGGGAAAAAAATGTCCTTTTATAAACATTTCATGCAATTCTACATAATATTTACATATTAGCGGATTCTGTTTTAATACCACACAAATGACTGGATTTACAGGCTAAGAATGGACAGAGAGACAAGTCTATGTGCTCGTCTTATCCTATTGTTTCGATGCCAAATCAGTGTGTCTTGTTTTCAACAAAAATGTCACTGTTTGCACATAATTCAATCTGACATGTCATTAGGAATCTGAGCATGGTACTTTCAAAAGTTAGGCCTATCTTTCCACCCCAGACAGACTAGGACCTACCTTTCCACCCCAGACAGACTAGGCCTATCTTTCCACCCCAGACAGAGTAGGACCTACCTTTCCACCCCAGACAGAGAAGGACCTACCTTTCCACCTCAGACAGAGTAGCCCTACCTTTCCACCCCAGACAGAGTAGGACCTACCTTTCCACCCCAGACAGACTAGGCCTATCTTTCCACCCCAGACAGAGTAGGACCTACCTTTCCACCTCAGACAGAGTAGGCCTACCTTTCCACCCCAGACAGAGTAGGACCTACCTTTCCACCCCAGACAGAGTAGGCATACCTTTCCACCCCAGACAGAGTAGGCCCTACCTTTCAACCCCAGACAGACTAGGCTTACCTTTCCACCCCAGAAAGAGTAGACCTACCTTTCCACCCCAGAAAGAGTAGACCTACCTTTCCACCCCAGACAGAGTAGACCTACCTTTATACCCCAGACAGAGGAGGTCTATATTTCCACCCCAGACAGAGTAGTCCCTACCTTTCCACCCCAGACCGAGTAGGACCTACCTCTCCACCCCAGACAGAGTAGGCCCTACCTTTCCACCCCAGACAGAGTAGTCCTACCTTTCCACCCCTCTACCTTTCCACCCCAGACAGAGTAGACCTACCTTTCCACCCCAGACAGAGTAGGCCTACCTTTCCACCCCAGACAGAGTAGTCCTACCATTCCACCCCTATACCTTTCCACCCCAGACAGAGTAGACCTACCATTCCACCCCAGACAGAGTAGGACCAGACAGAGTAGGACCTACCTTTCCACCCCAGACCGAGTAGGACCTACCTATTCACCCCAGACAGAGTAGGCCTACCTTTCCACCCAAGACAGAGTAGGCCTATCTTTCCACCCCAGACAGATTAGGCCTACCTTTTCACCCCAGACAGATTAGGCCTACCTTTTCACCCCAGACAGAGTAGGCCTACCTTTCCACCCCTGACAGAGTAGGTCTACCTTTACACCCCAGACAGAGTAGGCCTACCTTTCCACCCCAGACACAGAAGGCCTATCTTTACACCCCAGACAGAGTAGGCCTACCTTTCCACCCCAGACAGAGTAGGCCTACCTTTCCACCCAAGGCAGAGTAGTCCTACCCTTCCACCCAAGGCAGAGTAGTCCTACCTTTCCACCCAGACAGAGTAGGACCTATCTTTACACCCCAAACAGAGTAGGCCTACCTTTACACTCCAGACAGAGTAGGCCTACCTTTACACTCCAGACAGAGTAGTACTACCTTTACACTCCAGACAGAGTAGGCCTACCTTTACACTCCAGACAGAGTAGGCCTACCTTTACACTCCAGACAGAGTAGGCCTACCTTTACACTCCAGACAGAGTAGGCCTACCTTTCCACTCCAGACAGTGTAGGCCTACCTTTACACTCCAGACAGAGTAGGCCTACCTTTACACTCCAGACAGAGTAGGCCTACCTTTACACTCCAGACAGAGTAGGCCTACCTTTACACTCCAGACAGAGTAGGCCTACCTTTACACTCCAGACAGAGTAAGCCTACCTTTACACTCCAGACAGAGTAGGCCTACCTTTACACTCCAGACAGAGTAGGCCTACCTTTACACTCCAGACAGAGTAGGCCTACCTTTACACTCCAGACAGAGTAGGCATACCTTTACACTCCAGACAGAGTAGGCCTACCTTTACACTCCAGACAGAGTAGGCCTACCTTTACACTCCAGACAGAGTAGGTCTACCTTTACACTCCAGACAGAGTAGGCCTACCTTTACACTCCAGACAGAGTAGGCCTACCTTTACACTCCAGACAGAGTAGGCCTACCTTTACACTCCAGACAGAGTAGGCCTACCTTTACACCCCAGACAGAGTAGGCCTACCTTTACACTCCAGACAGAGTAGGCCTACCTTTCCACCCCAGACAGAGTAGACCTACCTTTCCACTCCAGACAGAGTAGGCCTACCTTTCCACCCCAGACAGAGTAGGCCCTACCTTTACACCCCAGACAGAGTAGGCCTACCTTTACACTCCAGACAGAGTAGGCCCTACCTTTACACTCCAGACAGAGTAGGCCTACCTTTACACTCCAGACAGAGTAGGCCTACCTTTACACTCCAGACAGAGTAGGCCCTACCTTTACACCCCAGACAGAGTAGGCCTACCTTTACACTCCAGACAGAGTAGGCCTACCCTTACACTCCAGACAGAGTAGGCCTACCTTTACACCCCAGACAGAGTAGGCCTACCTTTACACCCCAGACAGAGTAGGCCTACCTTTACACTCCAGACAGAGTAGGCCCTACCTTTACACTCCAGACAGAGTAGGCCTACCTTTACACTCCAGACAGAGTAGGCCTACCTTTACACTCCAGACAGAGTACGCCCTACCTTTACACTCCAGACAGAGTAGGCCTACCTTTACACTCCAGACAGAGTAGGCCTACCTTTACACTCCAGACAGAGTAGGCCTACCTTTACACTCCAGACAGAGTACGCCCTACCTTTACACTCCAGACAGAGTAGGCCTACCTTTACACTCCAGACAGAGTAGGCCTACCTTTACACTCCAGACAGAGTAGGCCTACCTTTACACCCCAGACAGAGTAGGCCTACCTTTACACTCCAGACAGAGTAGGCCTACCTTTACACTCCAGACAGAGTAGGCCTACCTTTACACCCCAGACAGAGTAGGCCTACCTTTACACCCCAGACAGAGTAGGCCTACTGACACAGAAAAATGTCAGCTTTAACTGCTGGTTGCTCTTCTTTCGTGGTTTAACCCGACAATAGGTGACAAAAGTTTCCATTCAAACTGTCTGCATTTAAACAATAAATAAAGCATTGTGGACCAAAGCGCTGTTATATAGGTTTAAAAGAGTGCATTTAAATAGTGCACGGTGGGTGGAGGTAATGACCGACAATATCTATGGATATAGCAGCCTACAGCCCAATGTTGTCTGTCAAACAGGTATGTCTACATCTTATTTCTTAAATAGGAAGTAAAAGGCTCCAACACAAGGCCCTCTTGTTGTTAGTAAAGTCTTACTAAAATGAATATGGTTTAAATTAATTATGCCTACTTGAATTATGCCTACTTGAATTATGCCTACTTGAATTGTGCTTACTTGAATTAAGCCTACTTGAATTATGCCTACCTGAATTATGGCTACTTGAAATATGCCTGCTTGAATTATGCCTACTTGACGTATGCCTACTTGAATTGTGTCTACTTGAATGGTGGCTACTTGAATTATGCCTACTTGAATTGTGCCTACTTGAATTTGGCCTACTTGAATTTGGCTACTTGAATTATGCCTACTCGAATTATGCCTACTTTCAGCACTGTATTTTTAGCTGTCCATTTCCAATTGACTGTGCCGCGGCAAACGATTCAAGTTTCAGCACCACATTGTGAGCGACTCGACTGGCTTATTGCGAGGTCAATAACCTGGATAAATACATCATGGGGCAGGAAACATACTGTTTTTAATACAAATCTATTATAGTATTAGCAAGCTATAAAAGTTGTCCTCCTTCGCCTCTTCGCACTCTCATTCTCAAACTGAACAGAACATAGGATATAGGTTAGTCTGCGCACACAAGATAGTGCATTTCTTGGACTAGGCATAATCAAATATTATTTTGGGAAGAAGCCTTTGACTCTCCTCCTGAACTGCCACCATAAGCCTACACAACACAGCCATTGGTTAGGCAGCACACAACACAGCCATTGGTTAGGCAGCACACAACACAGCCATTGGTTAGGCAGCACACAGCACAGCCATTGGTTAGGCAGCACACAACACAGCCATTGGTTAGGCAGCACACAACACAGCCATTGGTTAGGCAGCACACAACACAGCCATTGGTTAGGCAGCACACAACACAGCCATTGGTTAGGCAGCACACAGCACAGCCATTGGTTAGGCAGCACACAGCACAGCCATTGGTTAGGCAGCACACAACACAGCCATTGGTTAGGCAGCACACAACACAGCCATTGGTTAGGCAGCACACAACACAGCCATTGGTTAGGCAGCACACAGCACAGCCATTGGTTAGGCAGCACACAGCACACAGCACAGCCATTGGTTAGGCAGCACACAGCACACAGCACAGCCATTGGTTAGGCAGCACACAGCACACAGCACAGCCATTGGTTAGGCAGCACACAGCACAGCCATTGGTCAGGCAACACATCAAAAAGAGCAGGCCTGGGCTCAGGGTTGGAATACCAACTGCAGTGTGTAATGCAGCCTAGTTGTATTTACACCATCCCAGCAGCTATCTTAGAAATATCTTTGTTCTGTGCTTCACCAAGCCTGCACTTCGTATCCTATAGCCTATAGGCTATGGATCACTTGATTGAGATGACAAAAATAGCCTGTAGGCCCACTTGATATTGTGTGCCCAGTGTAGAATCAGAGATGAGGGTTGGCATCGGGTACACGTCGATATATAGCTTAATAAGTAAGTCATTCTAAAACACTGAGAAATATAGACATTTAATCAATTACAAATGGCATGACCCTCCCCTGGACAAGATTTTAAAAATACTAAACCTTCCCCTTGACTGAAATGGAAAACTCACGACCCTTCCCCATTTTCCTCCAGGTACCCATTCTGTATATTTCAACCCATCCCTAAGCATGTGGCCTCAGTCAGACTTCCTCTCTCCCAACTCAACACACTGTTGCAGTAGTCACCGCTACAAAACCCAGGAAAACATCCCATCAAAACCAATGACCATGGTTCATTTGGCAGTGTACACACTGTTCTTCTGAGTAATGCAGAGTAAGTTGGTCTCAATGGGCGGAGAGCCAAAACCATTCCATTCCTTTGACTAGCGTTACTCCACATTCCTGGTTCCTATATGGTTGGCTGGCTTGGCCACCCTTTGATCTACCTCTGACATCACTAATGAGCAATTTGCAGAACGATTGACCTATTCTAATTGGCTGTAGGAGGCTGGAGGACGGGTCACTTCTCGAGGGATTGGTTCTTCTTCTCTTCATGTTCTTTAAAGGCACAGGGGAACAAAAATAGATCTGTGTTCAAGGGCTTTACCTCGGTGTGGCCCTGTTTTGTCACGTGCATTGTGGTTATAAAAATTGTCAACGGATGCATTTGGATTGAACTTTTTAAACACTGAATTGGCGGACTCCGCTTATTCCTCTCCGGTTTGTTTCTTTCTCCTTTCAACCAAACATATGTTTTATATCTGACAGGGTAGCAGGCATGCCAGCCACTGAGCTCTGCTGATTAAGTATGTAGCATCCCTGTGCATGGAGATTTGGTTTATTCTCAAGGACAATATAGGGATCCTCCACCTCAGTGATGTGAGAATGAAACTTGCACAGAACAAAAACAATAACGTAACTGTGTCTCCACCCCCCACCCCCCCACCCCCCCACCCCGCCCCCCACACCTGACATGTATCAGAAGAATATCATTATGGGGTATTGTGTGTAGATTGCCGAGGATTCTTCTTCTTTGTTACGGCTCTCTTCTATCTCCTCCTCTGACGAAGAGGTATAACAAGGATCGGACCAAAATGCAGCGTGATGATGAGTCATGATTTATTTAAATGAAGCAATAACCAATGGCTGTGTTGTGTGCTGCCTAACCAATGGCTGTGCTGTGTGCTGCCTAACCAATGGCTGTGCTGTGTGCTGCCTAACCAATGGCTGTGTTGTGTGCTGCCTAACCAATGGCTGTGCTGTGTGCTGCCTAACCAATGGCTGTGCTGTGTGCTGCAGGTATTGTTTAGCAGAGTAAATCTCTGTTGAAATAGAGGGGGTAACGGGGCCCCTCTGTGCTGTGTGCTGCCTAACCAATGGCTGTGTTGTGTGCTGCCTAACCAATGGCTGTGCTGTGTGCTGCCTAACCAATGGCTGTGCTGTGTGCTGCAGGTATTGTTTAGCAGAGTAAATCTCTGTTGAAATAGAGGGGGTAACGGGGCCCCTCTGTGCTGTGTGCTGCCTAACCAATGGCTGTGTTGTGTGCTGCCTAACCAATGGCTGTGTTGTGTGCTGCAGGTATTGTTTAGCAGAGTAAATCTCTGTTGAAATAGAGGGGGTAACGGGGCCCCTCTGTGCTGTGTGCTGCCTAACCAATGGCTGTGTTGTGTGCTGCAGGTATTGTTTAGCAGAGTAAATCTCTGTTGAAATAGAGGGGGTAACGGGGCCCCTCTGTGCTGTGTGCTGCCTAACCAATGGCTGTGTTGTGTGCTGCAGGTATTGTTTAGCAGAGTAAATCTCTGTTGAAATAGAGGGGGTAACGGGGCCCCTCTGTGCTGTGTGCTGCCTAACCAATGGCTGTGTTGTGTGCTGCAGGTATTGTTTAGCAGAGTAAATCTCTGTTGAAATAGAGGGGGTAACGGGGCCCCTCTGTGCTGTGTGCTGCCTAACCAATGGCTGTGTTGTGTGCTGCCTAACCAATGGCTGTGTTGTGTGCTGCCTAACCAATGGCTGTGCTGTGTGCTGCCTAACCAATGGCTGTGTTGTGTGCTGCAGGTATTGTTTAGCAGAGTAAATCTCTGTTGAAATAGAGGGGGTAACGGGGCCCCTCTGTGCTGTGTGCTGCCTAACCAATGGCTGTGCTGTGTGCTGCAGGTATTGTTTAGCAGAGTAAATCTCTGTTGAAATAGAGGGGGTAACGGGGCCCCTCTGTGCTGTGTGCTGCCTAACCAATGGCTGTGCTGTGTGCTGCCTAACCAATGGCTGTGTTGTGTGCTGCAGGTATTGTTTAGCAGAGTAAATCTCTGTTGAAATAGAGGGGGTAACGGGGCCCCTCTGTGCTGTGTGCTGCCTAACCAATGGCTGTGCTGTGTGCTGCAGGTATTGTTTAGCAGAGTAAATCTCTGTTGAAATAGAGGGGGTAACGGGGCCCCTCTGTGCTTTGTGCTGCCTAACCAATGGCTGTGTTGTGTGCTGCAGGTATTGTTTAGCAGAGTAAATCTCTGTTGAAATAGAGGGGGTAACGGGGCCCCTCTGTGCTTTGTGCTGCCTAACCAATGGCTGTGTTGTGTGCTGCAGGTATTGTTTAGCAGAGTAAATCTCTGTTGAAATAGAGGGGGTAACGGGGCCCCTCTGTGCTTTGTGCTGCCTAACCAATGGCTGTGTTGTGTGCTGCAGGTATTGTTTAGCAGAGTAAATCTCTGTTGAAATAGAGGGGGTAACGGGGCCCCTCTGTGCTTTTGGGAGAGTATAAGCTGCAATGGGTCAGAGAGTAGATAAAATGTTAAGAGAACAGAGGACATCTTAAGTGTGTCCTTTAGGCTTGGCTTCCATTCTGTTGACACGTGTAATGGAGTATAACATTCTCTTGGAATGCTTCTGAGAGGTCCTAAAATGTCTTGAGAGATAATGTAATTCAAAAGGGAGGACAAAGGGTTACCAGTGAAGTTATACTTTCTTCTTTGTTTGCTGGTGAAGAAAGTGTACAGGGTTAAGAGTAAATCTATTTTTTTTTGTCTGAACTTGTTTCTCCAAAAATACAAATTTAGCAAAGACTCTTATCCAATAGTCAGTGCATTCAACTAAAGTAGGTAAAGACAACCACATATCACAGTCATTGAAAGTGTAAAAAAAAAAATTGGATGGGACTTTACTAAGGCCTGGTGAATCCAAAATAGTGAAGGTAGCTTTCACTCTGGATTCATCAGGATAGACTTCAGGTATGTAAATTACTAAAGACTTAGACTTTACATAAAACCAAAATAATGTTGAGGTCTGCTTAGTCTGACAACCAGCTGTCTGTGACTGAATATAACTGCTTGTTTGATTATACCGTTATGCCATCTATATTTTTGACAACTTTATCTCAGACTTGATGAACTGCGATCTCTGATAACGTTTGATTTAAATTACAAAGACAAGAGTACGCAAGAAAGTACAAGGTATTTTGATGGAGGAAAATGATTGGAGCTACAGTATATAAACACAGGCAGAATTGCTGTTTACTTTTCATTATATGTGTGTCTTCTTCTCCTTAAAAGCTAAAGCTGTTGTCCTTTTTTCTTATACTATCATTCAAATGGACATTTATAGAGACTGATCACAGGTGGTGTTATGATTCGTGTTATGGAAAGTTTCCTGATTGCGAAATCTATTTTTCTTTCAATATCAACAGATTATGTCAACAGTTGCATAACCCCTGTTGTGGATATTGTGTTTGTCAAGCACAACTTCAACTATTTGTTATCCATGTCTAATGTCTCGAAGGCAGAAACCAATGCTGAAATATTAATGCTCAATAAAATAGGTTTGCGGCAAAACCATAGTCCCAATAGAGACGAACTACATGTATATGGGAACTCTTGTTGATCTAAAGGCAAGGACAAGGACCGAGGACATGACAACCAGTGTAGTCTTAGTCCCTGTAGGGATGAAGTTAATTATTCCTGTTGAAATGCAATGGATGCCACTGTGCCCTATAGGTCACATTTCACATTTCAAAAGGGAAGCAGACCAGGATGCAAAGGTCAGCTGTCAGAAAGCCTTAATCTCCTCCAGACTAATAGTGGCCTCTTTTCAACGTGACCGACAACAACTTGACTTGAACTGTATCTAGTTTGTGTGTTCAAACCGTGTACTGACTATGAAAATAGACGAGGTTCTATTTTGTAAATTATGTTCGTGGTTGGCTACTAAGCTGCCTGAAATTTCTTTGGTGTACACTGTCATCCCCAATAAATTGTGAAACATTTTGTAAAAGAGGTTGGCTTTCAGAACAGTGGAAGGGAAATGTATGTTGTTTAAATGGCTTCTACTAATGTCTTAACATATAGAATTAGAGAAAGTTCTAGAGCAAGTTCTCCTATATCAGATACTCAGGTACTAATATTTATGGTGGCTGAAAGGTCCAATGCAAACGTTTCTTTATTTTTTTATCTCAATATTAAATCATTTTTTGAGTAACAATTTAAGTACCTTACATTGATTTTGTTTTCAGTTAAAATGGTCAAAAAGAAACAAAGATAGCTTCTTAGCAACGAGCAATTGATCAAGCAAGAATTTTGCTCGGACTATCTGGGAGTGGTCTAAGTAGGGAGGGGAATACTGAAAGCTTACTGTTATTGGCAGAGAGGTTTGCAACTCTCTTTCTTATTGGTCTATTAACAAATGTACTGCCTGGTGATGTCATCAGGCAGGCCAAAACTCCATCCTACTAAAACAGGCTGAAATTTCAGGTGGTCTTTTCAAACAGCTCTTACACTAAAATGGCATTATCATTATTTATTTTCTTATTGATGAATTCACCATATTCTACCAACCTCATAGTGTGGAAATATATATAAACACAGGTAACCTTTAAGACCTTTAAGATAACATGCTGTGGAGCCTTTCTGATATAGTTTCTAGTAGACTAAATATTAGTGTTACGATTGAATTATGGCACACAGAAAAACAAACATAATTTTGCACACAAAATGGAAACATGATATAAAATGTGAATTCTTTCATGGTTGATGAATGTCCAATCCTGCAAAAATACTCAAGGAAAAACAATCATTCAGACACAACAACAACAAAAAAATCTGTTTTAATTCACCCGTGACAGCTGAACTATTCTTCTTCAAAAAGACTATGTGTTTGGGGAGTATAAATAACTAGCTCCCAAATATAGCATTGTATTTCGACTTCCTGCTTCGACTCCCTATCAACATATGCCCCTGCCTCTCGAGCTTCAGAAAAACCCGTCCACAGATTAGAAAAGCCACAGATGCGCGTGCGCGCACGAACACGGACACACACACACACACACACACACACACGGTCCATGTCGCTCGGCACATGCGCCGGACATCTGTCCCCCCTTGTCAAAATTAAAGTAACTGATTGGCGCTGCGGAGGGCAAACCCCAAAATAAAAATTGAAGAAGAGGGGGTAAAAAGTGAAAGTGGAAAGCGAGGGCCCCTGCTGCACTCCACTCTACCGGTGAAATAATTAGCCCCCTGGTTGATCTGGGGCTCATTCAATGAGTATTGGCAGTTTGAGACGCCAGCTGTGCTTCCTACCATGAGCTGCTGCATTGAGGCCGCATGAAAAGTACAAAAAAGCATTCTCCATAGGAGAAATGTGTGTGGGCTGTCTATTGGTCACTCTGTTGATGTTATGAATTTTGGGGGCAGTTTCCCGGACACAGATTAAGTTTAGTCCTGGATTGAATATATATATATATATTTTTTTTCATTGTTTCTCCATTGACTGCTTTTCAGACCAGGACTAGGATTAATCCTTGTGTCTATCATAACAAAACATTTGACCTCGTTTTGAATGTATCCGTTGCTTGCATTACTTACACAGCTTTGTAGAAAAAGTAGCTTCTGGCGTGTGCTGCCCTCACAGCAATGACAGGATATACATACTCCATTCTCATTCGTCTACATAGCCACAGCCACTGTGCAAAAAACTGGTTGAATCAACATTGTTTCCACATCATTTCAACAATATGATTGGATTTGCAAAAAAAAAGTCATCAACATTATGGATTTTTTAATATATTTTTTTCACCCAGCTTTGAACCTAAATCCAATTACATGGTGACATGTTTTGTTGATTTCACGTTGAATTCACGTTTGTTGACAACTCAACCGAATTAGACGTTGAAATGACGTCTGTGCCCGGTAGGGAAGATAAAATATGTTTCATTAAAAAGCTCCCCTGACACACACACACACAGGAGAGGGGTTGTTTGTGGTGCAGATGGAACACCACACAAGGGGCTCTACAGAACAGCCTTGGGGGCAGCCATTGTTCCACCCTGCTCTGTAGTGAGAGTAGGGGTAGCAGCCACACCCCTGCCCACTACAGTGTACCAGCTGTATATCTAGAGCTCCCACTGTGTTGGCCTATAGTGCAAGGCTCCACTCTGACAACCCCTGATAGGAAGCACCGTGTCATGCTGACAACCCCCTGCCTTAGAAGATTAATGCCTTCGGCAAAATGTTAGCCACTCCTAGTTTATTTGGTCCAAACAAAGACTGTGTAAATAGTCTTGTTCAGTATTTGGGTCATTTCACGAATGGAGTGCCTTTTGTGTCACCCGGACATTATGTGTGTACATTTTGATAAAACACTCCATATAACAGTTGAATCACATACATCTACACTTTAACTAAAGTAAACAAAAGTAAACAAAAGTAAAATAGTGTGTTTTTATTTAAATAAATGATTTGTTTTCTATGAACGTCCCACGTCATGTTTGTCCGAACATCTCGAAAGATTTTAACCCACTTAACCCCAAAATGTCACCACTGTCGTAAAGCCCATATTTTGTTGCTTTGAGAAAGGAAGTTCTGAAGATGATTATTTAATTAATGTGATGAATTTACATTTGTCCCTCAGGTTTAAAGTCAACCCTGTAAAGT
The DNA here is from genome assembly GCF_002021735.2 of Oncorhynchus kisutch. NCBI lineage: Eukaryota > Metazoa > Chordata > Actinopteri > Salmoniformes > Salmonidae > Oncorhynchus > Oncorhynchus kisutch. The sequence goes on from NC_034182.2 coordinate 41,299,731, forward strand.
TCAAATATTGTTAAGATTGCATTCAATTTCCCCTCCATGTCGCACACAACAAGCTCCCCCCCCCCCCCCTGTCTCAAGGGGATTCAATCATCAACCCTGTCACTTTTATAGTTATTTCTCTTAATTGAACTTCTTGAGATGGGAAAACATGTTAGTTATGAAGTTGAACATGTGCTCTTTATGACAGAATGTTAAAATGAGAACAAATACATACATGTTTTTTCACAAAATTACTATAGACGAACGGCACTCTATTCGCAGAATGACCCATGCATGAATATTGAATACGTAGTGTCATTTTATCTTGATATCATGTTCTGGGATTTGTATTCCTACTTTTGAGGTATAATGTTATTTGAATAATGTTACATTAGTGTATATATGGCAACACCTTCCCCATTAGTCAGACTAATCTGTTCAGATATCAGAAAATACTTTCTTGACTTCTTAACAAAAGGGCCCACTAAGCTAATAACATCAACCTGTGACTAGTCTCATGCCCAGTGTGTCATGTATCTGTGACTGATATGGGTGGAGGGTAAGCTACAAGAAATTCCTCACTGGCACCTCCTTGTGGAAATAAAACAAATAGCATCATAAACATTGAGAAAATCTTTCATGGACTACTGAGCCTACTGTCTTGTCTAAACTGATCACCAGCTTTATACTTTGTTTACATACAACTACATATACAACATTTAGGGGCCTATAATAGTCTGTGAAAAACCACACAAGAATGAATCCATGTTAATTTGTACTGTTTCTTTTAAATAGCTTTTAATTTCACAACAACCAAAGCTGAAAAATATACATTAACATAACTGAATCTGCTAAATTTAAGACAGAAAAACAACATATGACATTTGAACAGACAATTAAAAAAATTATACAATAAAAAGAGCAAGATAGACAAATAAGAAACAAAACCAGGAACTGTATTACTATTGGTTTAGCTAATGACCCAATGGAGTGCTGCATATGGACTCTCTCTCTTATGCTTGGGAATTGAGAAAAGCTAGGAATGTGCACTCATGCCTCAGAGGAGAGAAACTACTTCTTACGTGGTCTAGGACAATAGCTGTAGGACAACAGATCTTGGACATCAGGTCTAGGATAAATTTAGTCTCTACACTTTTCATTGTTAAGGTCTGGTGAGTGTCAGGGACCGCTGATCTTTGGTTAGTCAGAGGTTAATTTCTGACAGGGGTGGAGGTTCCTTTGACAGTCTTCTTCATGTGATGGTAGTTGGGCAGGATCTTCATGAGGAAATCTAGCTGGAGCGTCTGAGGCTGGAAGATACATTTTAAATCAACTGTCAGAGGTTACAATATTAGAAGATAAAACAATTCCTAAGCATTTAAATCATCAAATTAAAAACCTATCCCCTGATGACAATATTAATGCCAGCACTAGCATTGCAGAGAATATATATATATATATACTTTTTAAAGGAAAAAATATTTTCTTGGTGTCCTTTACCACAATCACTTTCTGTACCTACACTGGCACAGCATTTAGTGATGTATTGGGCTAGCATTCTCAGTGGTATGCGAGTATGGACATTGGCACATGGAATAAGCAGGTAGCCTAGCAGGTAAGAGCGTTGGGCCAGTAACCCAAAGGCTGCTGGTTTGAATCCGTGCCGACTAGATAAAAAATAACAAAAGTCACTTAACCTTTAAGTGCTGCTGTAAGTACCTCTGGATAAATTACTCAAAATGTAATTGTCTTGTATTTTCCTTAGCGAAGAGCTAGGTGGAATTCATGGTAGGAACAAACCTGAGGTCTTTCTGTCTGCACACGCCTCATGCAGTTAGACCCGTAGATGACTGTGTTCTCGGGAATGACCTCACACGTATTCACCTGGCAACAAGCGCCGACGATACAGCCACTGGTGAGAATGACGTTCTTCCCTAGGTCCGCTGAGACAGAGAGCGAGGGTTGTACGTCATCATACAGACTGCATCGAAAATGGCTTCCAAATGACAACAGAAAGGTTCATCATTAATGGCCTATGTATAGGCAACACGTGTTTTAAAAAGCATATCCTACCTTTTGACTCGATGACATTGTTGTCACCAATTTTCAATGCTTGAGAGACTTGAGAAGTTGGTTCAGGGTTAAACATGAAAAGTTGGTTGAGGGTTAAACCTTGAGAACCTGGTCCAGGGCTAAAACCTTCAGAACCTGGTCGAGGGTTAAAGGTGACGAGTTGGTCGAGGGTTAAAGGTGACGAGTTGGTCGAGGGTTAAAGGTGACGAGTTGGTCGAGGGCTAAAGGTGACGAGTTGGTCGAGGGTTAAAGGTGACGAGTTGGTCGAGGGTTAAAGGTGACGAGTTGGTCGAGGGTTAAAGGTGACGAGTTGGTCGAGGGTTAAAGGTGACGAGTTGGTCGAGGGTTAAAGGTGAGGAGTTGGTCGAGGGTTAAAGGTGAGGAGTTGGTCGAGGGTTAAAGGTGAGGAGTTGGTCGAGAGTTAAAGGTGAGGAGTTGGTTGAGGGTTAAAGGTGAGGAGTTGGTCGAGTTGGTCGAGGGTTAAAGGTGAGGAGTTGGTCGAGTTGGTCGAGGGTTAAAGGTGAGGAGTTGGTCGAGGGTTAAAGGTGAGGAGTTGGTCGAGGGTTAAAGGTGAGGAGTTGGTCGAGGGTTAAAGGTGAGGAGTTGGTCGAGTTGGTCGAGGGTTAAAGGTGAGGAGTTGGTCGAGGGCTAAAGGTGAGGAGTTGGTCGAGGGTTAAAGGTGAGGAGTTGGTCGAGGGTTAAAGGTGATGGTTTGGTCGAGGGTTAAAGGTGAGGAGTTGGACGAGGGTTAAAGGTGAGGAGTTGGACGAGGGTTAAAGGTGATGAGTGTTAAGACAGTTTCTTCAACTGCTCCAAAAACAATTGGGAGATAACACAAAACAAACATGTCATTACAATACTTCGTTATTACTCCTCTTGTATAGACATTAGTTAAACTAGTCTTTAGGCGATGTCCCTGATTAAAAAAGCAATAACATCACACTAGTTTTCTTGAGCAAATGGTCCACAACAACCGGTCATTGTGATTACGTGCAGTAGAAGGATACCACAACCGACTTCAAACACATTGTTGATTCCAATCGTCATGGTCTTGGGTTCAACTCCTTCAGTGTCAGGCATAATATTTTCTGGATAACTAAAGATCGTAGGGCAAAATGTAGAGAAACAAAAAGAGCGTGTTAAAATTGACGTGGGATGTACTGGATACACAGCTAACTGCAGTAGAGACCTACCTGTTAATGATGAGAGCCTGTTCCTCAATCAGGTTGCCTTCTCCAATGATAATAGGGCCTGCCTCAGCTATAATACGTGCTTTGGGGTGGACCACTGTTCTTGGACCTTCCGGAAGGAATAGACGATTGATACATCTATAATGCTACACAGCTTACTTATTTTTATTTGGAGGAAAATGGATAAAACACAAAAAGATACTTGATGGCAACAAAAAAATAAAAAATATGGAGTATGAATAAAGTCTTACCAATGGTCACATCTCCTCTAATTTCACTCTCTACACACACAACAGCTCCAGCTGCAATGTTGGCACTGCAAGAGTTAACAGAAAATACATGAATTTGTGATGGTAGCTAGTCATGGCTTGCCTGACTACTCCAACTGAATTCTTCCGCTACTCCATCGCTTGCTACATACTTCAGTCTGAGATTGCCGTCGTTGAAGTCGTTTGTGGTGATGTCAAGATGAGGGGTGTGTGTACAAAAAAAAGTAGCCAGCGATTGGATCATCTCTAACCAATTGGAGTATCAAAGCCAATGAGGATATTTCAAAACGCCGCTTTACCCTCATCTTCTGCAATGGGGGTCCCAGAAAAAAAAACAATAAGACATCTAGAGTGGATTTCCATTCTAGAAATCGTCAGGGAGGTACTCAGATCCAGAATCAATGGTGGAGTTAGATTTGCATGGCCCGGTGCCCCGAGTGGGTGACAATTTTACTTAAGGACGAACAGAATGGTCCAGTGTCCAAACTCCGCCCACCTGGGGCACCGGGACATGCAAAACGAACTCGACATATGCTGAGAGAATCTAACATCCGTGGCCGTAGCAAAGAGTTCGGGTAGCCAGGCAAAGTCCTGGCATTATTACTCACGCGTATCTCCAAGATGGCAATGATTTAGCCTTCTTATTTGATGAGCTAACATTACTGTAGCTAGCAAAACAACAATGGCAAGCAGAAGACTAACTTAGCTAGCTAACTAACATAACCACCTTATCATCAGGGGCCTCATTTATAACCGTTGCGTAAATGTCACACAAGATTTCTGCTTGCGCCATTTTCTGAAGATATTGAGATTTCTAAACTTGACAAACGCGATACATACGCATGTCTCCCGTTATAAAAATCAGACCTGTCGTAAAACTCCACCTGGAAAACGCCATCCATTCACCTTTTATGGTGACAATAATGCCCTTGATTTGTATAATTTTGAACAATTGGCATTAGGCCACGGCATGCAAAAGATTAATTGTTGTTTAGTATTTTGTTTACCAATAGATTATTGAGTTTATATGTCCTACCTTCGTATAGGCTCTGGGAATGAATAGGCAATGATGTTGCGCGCTCCTATCGCACAGCAATACTGTAGACTAACCATAAGGTCAAATATTTAGCATAAACTACCAGTCTACTGTCTTGGCAGAATGTTTAAATATTTAGCAGTAATTTATGATGTATATGGAAAAAGACTGTGTCCATTTCTGAAGGAGAAAACAATGGAAAATGGTTGTGGACATGTCAGAAGAACATTTGAATTCAACAATGTTTCCATCAACCTAAATATGATATGAAATCTATGCAATTACAGTACTTACAGTGGCATACATAGGTCTGGGTAAAAGTTAAGTTAGACTGTATGCCGGTATTATTATAAACCGTGCTGCAAAACTTGACATACATATACACTAAGCTTATCTATTTACTAGCCTACTCGGTCCAATTAAACAAGAGATGCACATGTTTGTTGTATAGGCTCCTTGGGGAATATGAACCCATTACAGCCAGGAAAGGTGAGCAATATATTCTGCAATAGAGCCCCACAGCAGAGGTGTCATAATACCCATAAAACCTAGCAGTCAAACAGGGAAATGGTTCTAATAATTTTTCCACAACACATTTTTTTCCCCATTGGGGATTTTAGAAACACTTCAAATAAGGGTTTTGTTTCGCGTAGGCTTACTTTGGTATGACGTTTTGATTACCATCTCTTGGACAAGGTCTCAGATTCAAAATGGCTAATTAGCATCATCTCTAGCTGGAACCTTTACTAACAGTTATTGTGTACATTTTACAAGAAGGTTCACAGAATTGCCCATTTAAAGAAATGTTGCCAAATTATTCATTACTACATTTAGCTAACATTTGATAGTTAATCCAGAAATTCTTACCTTTGCATCGGTTCGGCAGTCTCGACCAGGTCATCATGGTATTTGTAGTTCGTTATGATAGCCACATTAGCCACCAATTAGCATTACATTCTTGGGTGGTAAATACAGGTGAATATATTGCTAAAAGTAAACTTGTCCTAGAGAGATTAACACGGCTATAAAAACATCATGCCAAGGTAAGCCTACACGAAACACAGCCCTTACTTTAAGTATTTCTAAAAATCCCCTATGGAAAAATGTTTATGGTGGAAAGACAATTGGAACCATGTCCATGTTTGACCGCTAGGTTTTATGGGTACTATGACTCCTACTGTGGTACTCTATAGTTATGAAAATAAAATAAATAGGAAAATGATTCCTGTGTGTAATTCTAAGATTCCTGTCTATTTTAGATTCTAAAAATAAACACATTTAACATTAACGACAAATGGCTGCAATCTTGTTCATATGTTTTCTGTTTTTTGTTGACTAAGCTTGTCATCAAAATACTTATTTGCCAGTTTGCAATACAACATTTCAACAACTAGCAGATGTTTATACAGCATGGTCTAAGGTTTGCGGTGATGTGAGCACATTCTCACGTCAAGTTCCATTTATTTTTATAAAGACCAACTTTTGCACGAAAAACTGGTGCGTACACATTTTGGGGTATCTTTTATATGTACGATTTATAAACGAGGCTCCAGCTGTCCGTCAGTTGTTAGTCATTAAAGATACATTACATTAAATCTGTGAATTACGTTTGCTAAGCAACAAGATAACAACACGTCACTTAAGACCAGAGACGTTGTCCATCTCTGGTAAAGGACACAACGGAATATATTCTATCATCTTTGATATTACTGAGGCACGGCACTGGTTAGCTAGCTAGCTAAATGACTAACAACATTACTGGGTGTTGCCTCTTTGCTAGCTAGCATAGCCAGCCAGAAAATACATTAACATATTATAGCTGCATTGTAGCAACATTGTTCCAGAAAATGTGCTTATTAATATAACCTTGTGACTAAATTAGTACAAATATTACCTTTTCTGTGGCATCTGTTTAGTGTTGGGGTCCGCCATCCTGACAGAGAAGAAGATACTATCGACAGTTGATTATGATTCTTGGAGGGGGGGAAAAAACAGTCGTGGTTGATTGTTGATGTCTGGATACCGCAATTCCACCTCTCTACTGCACTCTGCTGTATTACTTTGGTGGTGCGATTCAGTCACACCAAGATTTCTATTGATTTCAGCTTTATCGGAGAGGAATACCACCATTTTTTTTACTGTAATCACCGAGTTTTTAGACTTGCTGCAGTCTGCAGAACTTCAATTATCGTTGAGAAGGTAAAACAGTCTAACTAAATATATTCCATATAAGAGAACCAATGATCTAGTCTAGGCCTACATCATCACCCAGTGATCAAAACACTAAGGATCAATACATTAACAGGGCACATGCCAAGGGAACCTGACCTCCAGGGGGCCCACGTTGATTTTGTTAGTTCATTCTCACTCAGATATCATATACAGAGCATTCGGGAAAGTATTCAGTACCCCTTAACTTTTTCCCCATTGTGTTACGTTACAGATTTATTCTAGAATGGATTAAATGAAATATCAACCTACACACAATACCCCATAAAGACCAAGCAAAAACTGTTTATTTGAAATGTTTTGCAAATGTATATATATATATATATTTTAAAAAAGATACCTTATTTACATACGTATTCAGACCCTTTGCTATGAGATTAGAAATTGAGCTCAGGTGCATCCTGTTTCCATTGATCATCCTTGAGATGTTTCTACAACTTGATTGGAGTCCACCTGTGGTAAATTCAATTGATTGGACATGATTTGGAAAGGCACACACCTGTCTATGTAAGGTCCCACAGTTGACAGTGCATGTCAGAGCAAAACCAAGCCATGAGGTCGAAGGAATTGTTTGTAAAGCGCCGAGACAGGATTGTGTCGAGGCATAGATCTGGGGAAGGGTACCAACAATTCTACACTAGGAGACTAGATTAACTAGGAGACTAGTGTAGAATTGCAGGAAATGAACTTCCAAGCTTACATTTTTCTCTCCACTGTCAAGATGGGAATGTTTGCTGTTTAGTGTTTTTAATTTTCTGTATAAGGGAGTGGTTTTAATTTGTAAGTATAAAGGGGTGGGGTTTCTTTTAAGTATAAGGCGGGTGGGTGGTGTAGGTAGTGGAATAGCTGTCTATCTCCTGATTCCTCCTCTCTCTTCCTCCCTCCATCCTACTTATTCCTCCCAGCTCGGTCATGTGGCTGTCACACTGAGGAATCTGAGAACAGAAGAAACAGTCAAATAATTGATGCAGTTACAGTACCTACTCTGAGGTGATTTGTGTATCCAAACACCAGTGCTAAAGAGGTCCATTCAATCTCAACTGTCTCATGTGAATGCTAGAAGAGTAGCATCTCTGGCCATGTATGCCAGCTACATTCTCTAACATTAGCTGGTATACATTGCCAGAGATGCTACTCTTTTAGCATTCACATGAGACAGTTGAGATTGAATGGACCTCCTTTAGCACCAGTATTCTCATTCTATTCTTATACCCCTGTGTTGGCTGTACAAACCAGCGTGGATCTCAGGGGACCTTAGAATAACTGTCAAGGTATACAGAAAAATCTGAATGATTAGTGTCTCTTAAAACCTCTTCAGGATCGGACCCTTTTTTAAATCTTTGCCTAAAATGACATACCCAAATCTAACTGCCTGTAGCTCAGGACTTGAAGCAAGGATATGCATATTCTTGATACTATTTGAAAGGAAACACTTTGAAGTTTGTGGAAATGTGAAATTAATGTAGAAGAATATAACACTTTAGATCTAGTAAAATATAATACAAATGTGTTTTTTGTTCCATCATCTTTGAAATGTCAGAAAAAGGCCACCATGTATTATTCCAGTTTAGGCACAATTTAGATTTTGCCCACTAGTTAGCGGCAGTGTATGTGCAAAGTTTTAGACTGATCCAATGAACCATTGCATTCATGTTAAAAATGTTGTATCAAGACTGCCCAAATGTGCCTAATTGGTTTATTAACACATTTTCAAGTCATAACTATGGACTTTGTAAATTGGACAGTGCCGTTAGGTTAACAAGAATTGAAGCTTTCTGCCCATATCAGATATGTCTATGTCCTGGGAGATGTTCTTGTTACTTACACCCTCATGCTAATTACGTTAGCTCAACCGTCCCTTGGGGGAGGGGGGGCACCAATCCCGTAGAGGTTAATTAATGTGAAGTGTCTTTAGCTTTCTTTTTAACATGTAATATTTGACTACTTCAAGCTCTCCTTCTCAACCTTCAGCTCTAGCCTTGTCCATGTGTTTCTTTCTCTCCTTAATTGTATCCCTCACTCCTTCCAGCTCTCTCTTGATGATCTCCCTCTTCCATCACATCTCCTTGATAACCCTCCCCATGAAGAAGAAGAATATTTTATTGATCTAATAGTCCACAACAATATGTCTTACGCTTTTTAAAATCACTTCCTGACATACACACACACACACAGATTTTTTTCCAGTTGGTCATAGGATTCAAACTGAACATCACGTGATGATCTCCATCTTCCAGCTCTTCTTCTAATCTGCCCTTGCCTCACCCTCTTCACCTCTCTCCTACCTTATCTGACTCAACTCTTCTTTCTCTCCACCATCTTCTTAACGTTGACCTCTCACTCTATCATCTTCTCCTCAGCACTTAGCATGAATTGACTTACTACACACACAGAGACACAGGTTGTACATATCATTTTCACAGTTTTGTACATATCATTTTCACAGGTTGTACATATTATTTTCACAGGTTGTACATATTATTTTCACAGGTTATACATATCATTTTCACAGGTTGTACATATCATTTTCACAGGTTGTACATATCATTTTCACAGGTTGTACATATCATTTTCACAGGTTGTACATATCATTTTCACAGGTTGTACATATCATTTTCACAGGTTGTTCATCCAGGGGTGGCCAACCTTTTATGCATAAGGCTGGTGTGGTTGCAAGCTCTTGTTCGACCCAATCAGCAACACGCCTGATTCATCTACTAATCTTGATTAGTAACACTGAAACTGGGTGCTATGGAGAAACCGACTGCAAGCGCGGGTACGCGCACACAGCACACAAAGCGCGCGCCGAGCAATTTTCGTTATGGACAGATTTTTTTACGCACACTCGTGTCACGCAAGCACCTGTCTTTCTTGAGATGGTAGGCTACGGAGTGCAGATAGATAAGCTACCATGCAAGTGGACTATGCATTTTTTTGTGGGAAATCTTTTTATGATGAACAGGAGTTTAGGGTGGATTTGCGTAGCCTACCGAATTTTTTTTTCCGGCTTGCCTCTCAACTCCACAATCTTTGGATGAGAAGATGTTCAGAATCTGATAGATTTACCAGATAGGTATGACAGCAAGACTACAAATTTTTTTTTAAATGCGCCTTTGAGTTTTTTTCTTTCGAGGCATCCAACGTTATATTGATAACGCAAGCATGCTTTTACATCTGTTCTGAGTTATTTATCAGGCTACATTGAGTGGAAAAATTCTCATGAATTTTCAAGAGTCATTCGGTATTCCTTTTTCATCAGTGTGGTATAGACTAGCCTAATGAGACTGAAGTGCAACTGGCCCCAAGATATAGATATGTCTGAGTACTGCGCAATGAACTAACCATTCAAGTTGTCCAAATTGCTTTATTTACGTTTTGTAAAGATATGGATGAGTCAACGTCATTGGATATCGAGGCCCTGAAGGTAAGATATGTCAAAGTAAATACAAATTGATAGCCTTTACTTTTAATTCATACCTGTTGTCTGATCTTGAAGAATTCACTTTCAAAATAGAAATGCCATGCATCAGCACATTCAACCTGGCAGTACATGTGCACGTTTACAAAACGTATTCATTCCGTAAGTCTTTTTTTTTAGCATACTCAAAGTTTTTGCAAGTTACATGTTCACTGATAATATAGGCTTAGGGTGCTCATATTGAAGCTATCTATATATGATACGTATGTTGTTATTCTATGCACTGGCACATATGCAACAGGCAAGTGAGAACATTCATTGGAGAGATACACTTGCATCTGCCATGTCTTTGATCTCACGGCTTAGCAGTGAACATAATAGCCTTACTTCTCGTTCGCCAAGACAACCTTCGCAAAAGGTGGTCAATTTAATTGAGGATATTATGATTCTTGAAGAATATTCCTTATTGGTTTTGGTTTGTGCAACTCTTACCCAATTATGAATCATATTCCAAACTATATGGTTGTAGTTCTTGTCATGTTTAAAGGGGAATGGAAACACTACCCAGCTAACACACTGGATCTGGACCGATTCCGTCTGAGAGTCGGGGCACTCGGCTTAGAGTCAGACTCGGCTGATGTCATGGGGCCCGAGTCTGGGCCGCTTTCAGCAGTATTACTTATGGTTAGGATGCGGGGAATGAGCTCGGGATGATTCCGGTGTGAGTTATCTGGCCCAAATGTATTACTTGGGGCTCTGGCCGATTCCGGTGTGAGTTATCTGGCCCAAATGTATTACTTGGGGCTCTGGCCGATTGGGGCTACTCTCTGACAGATGATTACACGGGCTGCTAACAGTTAACATTTAATTATTTATACAAAAAAAACGTGTCTTAATACCAAAACCAATGCTTTACCCCTCAAACAACTGATAGAGAAACACGAACAAAAAAATGTAGTCTTCCTTGTTTTGTGTGTATTAAACATCTGGAATCAGAATGGTAATACCCTTTACTGTGAATGAGTTCTACGGACACTTTCTTATCTAGATATAGTATATTCATCGCATATCTGCACCAAAACACAATACAAAATGGCATTGTGTCTTACAATGTACACACAATACCTCATAATGACAAAGCGAAAAGAGGTTTTTAGAAATGTTTGCAAATGTTTAAAAAAATAAAAACAGAAATAGCTTATTTACAGAAGTATTCAGACCCTTCGCTATGAGACTCGAAATTGAGCTCAGGTGCTTCCGGTTTCCATTGATCATCCTTGAGATGTTTCTACAACTTGATTGGAGTCCACCTGTGGTAAATTAAATTGATTGGACATGATTTGGAAAGGCACACACCTGACTATCTAAGATCCCACAGTTGACATTGCATGTCAGAGCAAAAACCAAGCCATGAGGTCGAAGGAATTGTCTATAGAGCTCCGAGACAGGATTGTGTCGAAGCACAGATCTGGGGAAGGCTACCAAAAAATTTCTGCAGCATTGAAGGTCCCCAAGAACACTGTGGCCTCCATCATTCTCCCGAGTGGCACTGCATCTCAGTGCTAGAGGCGTCACTACAGACACCCTGGTTTGAAATCTCAAATACTGTTTTTGCTTAGTCATTATGGGTTATTGTGTGTAGATTGAAAAAAACAATTGAATACATTTTAGAATACGTCTGTAATCTACCAATTATTTTTTATTTGTAAATCTATTTTTTGGAACTCGGTCGAAGTCGAACTTACTATTGACATTAAGAATAGTAGAATACACCAGGTGCAATTTTGGAATGTGTTTGTGCAGCAGTCACCGACACTCAGTCATGAATGTGCAGCACAGTTTATAACATGAATGTGCAGCACAGTTTATAGCATGAATGTGCAGCACAGTTTATAACATGAATGTGCAGCACAGTTTATAACATGAATGTGCAGCACAGTTTATAACATGAATGCGCAGCACAGTTTATAACATGAATGTGCAGCACAGTTTATAACATGAATGCGCAGCACAGTTTATAACATGAATGTGCAGCACAGTTTTTAACATTGAATGTGCAGCACAGTTTATAACATGAATGCGCAGCACAGTTTATAACATGAATGCGCAGCACAGTTTATAACATGAATGTGCCGCACAGTTTATAACATGAATGTGCAGCACAGTTTATAACATGAATGTGCAGCACAGTTTATAACATGAATGCGCAGCACAGTTTATAACATGAATGCGCAGCACAGTTTATAACATGAATGTGCAGCACAGTTTATAACATGAATGTGCAGCACAGTTTATAACATGAATGCGCAGCACAGTTTATAACATGAATGTGCAGCAGTTTATAACATGAATGTGCAGCACAGTTTATAACATGAATGTGCAGCACAGTTTATAACATGAATGCGCAGCACAGTTTATAACATGAATGTGCAGCACAGTTTATAACATGAATGTGCAGCACAGTTTATAACATGAATGTGCAGCAGTTTATAACATGAATGTGCAGCACAGTTTATAACATGAATGTGCCTTTGTGGTTGGTTACATGCAGGACAGAAGAAAGTAGTGGGAGAGACTCAAGTCATTAGTGCTTCTCCAATGTTTTCTTACCTCTGGCGGAGGAGGTGTAGTGGGACGCCCGCGGCATCATGGAGAGAGAGAGAGAGAGAGAGCATGCAGGAGATGGATTGAGACATCCGCGGCATCACAGAGAGAGTGGGCATGCAGGAGCTGTAGTGGGACGCCCGTGGCATCATGGAGAGAGAGAGAGAGAGAGCATGCAGGAGCTGTAGTGGGACACCCGCAGCATCACAGAGAGAGAGAGCATGCAGGAACTGTGGTGGGACGCCCGCAGCATCACAGAGAGAGAGAGCATGCAGGAGATGGATTGAGACACCCGCGGCATCACAGAGAGAGAGCATGCAGGAGCTGTAGTGAGACGCCCGCGGCATCACAGAGAGAGAGAGCATGCAGGAGCTGTAGTGGGACGCCCATGGCATCACAGAGAGAGAGAGCATGCAGGAGATGGATTGAGACACCCGCGGCATCACAGAGAGAGAGAGCATGCAGGAGCTGTAGTGGGACGCCCGTGGCATCATGGAGAGAGAGAGAGAGAGAGAGCATGCAGGAGCTGTAGTGGGACACCCGCAGCATCACAGAGAGAGAGCATGCAGGAGCTGTAGTGGGACGCCCGTGGCATCACAGAGAGAGAGAGCATGCAGGAGATGGATTGAGACACCCGCGGCATCACAGAGAGAGAGAGAGAGAGAGAGCATGCAGGAGATGGATTGAGACACCCGCAGCATCACAGAGAGAGAGAGAGCATGCAGGAGATGGATTGAGACACCCGTGGCATCACAGAGAGAGAGAGCATGCAGGAGATGGATTGAGACACCCGCGGCATCACAGAGAGAGAGAGCATGCAGGAGATGGATTGAGACACCCGTGGCATCACAGAGAGAGAGAGCATGCAGGAGATGGATTGAGACACCCGTGGCATCATGGAGAGAGAGAGAGAGCATACAGGAGATGGATTGAGACACCCACGGCATCACAGAGAGAGAGGGCATGCAGGAGCTGTAGTGGGACGCCCGCAGCATCACAGAGAGAGAGAGAGCATGCAGGAGATGGATTGAGACACCCGTGGCATCACAGAGAGAGAGAGCATGCAGGAGATGGATTGAGACACCCGCGGCATCACAGAGAGAGAGAGCATGCAGGAGATGGATTGAGACACCCGTGGCATCACAGAGAGAGAGAGAGAGCATGCAGGAGATGGATTGAGACACCCGTGGCATCACAGAGAGAGAGAGCATGCAGGAGCTGTAGTGAGACACCCGCAGCATCACAGAGAGAGAGCATGCAGGAGATGGATTGAGACACCCGTGGCATCATGGAGAGAGAGAGCATACAGGAGATGGATTGAGACACCCGCGGCATCACAGAGAGAGAGGGCATGCAGGAGCTGTAGTGGGACGCCCGCGGCATCACAGAGAGAGAGAGCATGCAGGAGATGGATTGAGACACCCGTGGCATCACAGAGAGAGAGAGCATGCAGGAGATGGATTGAGACACCCGCAGCATCACAGAGAGAGAGAGCATGCAGGAGCTGTAGTGGGACACCCGCAGCATCACAGAGAGAGAGAGCATGCAGGAGCTGTAGTGGGACGCCCGTGGCATCACAGAGAGAGAGAGCATGCAGGAGCTGTAGTGGGACACCCGCAGCATCACAGAGAGAGAGAGCATGCAGGAGCTGTAGTGGGACGCCCGTGGCATCACAGAGAGAGAGAGAGAGCATGCAGGAAGCGATTCTGCTGATTAATATCAGCAGGCATTAATAGCGTCTAATTTTCTTTCATTGAATGTTTCTCGGCTGCGTTTTGCTGCCTTTGCAGCACGTCGCTGTTTGATTCAAAACAGTGTGTACCCTATCACTCTCGCCGCTAATTGGTGGAGATGAGCTGTGCCGACGGAGGTAGAATGACTGCTGGGTAATTGCTAGCTTGGTTCGCTTGGCTGCAATGTATGTTCTCAATGCTGGGAGGGCACCACAGCCCCCGTCCTGAAGCAAAACCAGCACCAAGTTATCTTGGTAAACGTTGACTGAAGGGAAGTAAAGCAAGAGAAAGTTACTCATCATATTTCAATGTTGACCTCTACCTTGACCTCAATACCCTCATCTACAGTGTGCCAAACATTGAGGTTGTGAAATTGCTGTAGAAAAACACTGCAAAATGCTGTCTTAACTTCATACAGGGAGCAATGCTGCCCTGATTTCATACAGGGAACGATGCTGTCCTGACTTCATACAGGGAATGATGCTGTCCTGACTTCATACAGGGAACGTTGCTGTCCTGACTTCATACAGGGAACGATGTTGCCCTGATTTCATACAGGGAACGATGCTGTCCTGACTTCATACAGGGAACGATGCTGTCCTGACTTCATACAGGGAACGATGCTGTCCTGACTTCATACAGGGAACGATGCTGTCCTGACTTCATACAGGGAACGATGCTGTCTTAACTTCATACAGGGAGCGATGCTGTCCTGACTTCATACAGGGAACGATGCTGTCCTGACTTCATACAGGGAACGATGCTGTCCTGACTTCATACAGAGAACGATGCTGCCCTGATTTCATACAGGGAACGATGCTGTCCTGACTTCATACAGGGAACGATGCTGTCCTGACTTCATACAGGGAACGATGCTGTCCTGACTTCATACAGGGAATGATGCTGTCCTGACTTCATACAGGGAACGATGCTGTCCTGACTTCATACAGGGAACGATGCTGTCTTAACTTCATACAGGGAGCGATGCTGTCCTGACTTCATACAGGGAACGATGCTGTCCTGACTTCATACAGGGAACGACGCTGTCCTGACTTCATACAGAGAACGATGCTGCCCTGATTTCATACAGGGAACGATGCTGTCCTGACTTCATACAGGGAATGATGCTGTCCTGACTTCATGCAGGGAACGATGCTGTCCTGACTTCATACAGAGAACGATGCTGCCCTGATTTCATACAGGGAACGATGCTGTCCTGACTTCATACAGGGAACGATGCTGTCTTAACTTCATACAGGGAGCGATGCTGTCCTGACTTCATACAGGGAACGATGCTGTCCTGACTTCATACAGGGAACGATGCTGTCCTGACTTCATACAGAGAACGATGCTGCCCTGATTTCATACAGGGAACGATGCTGTCCTGACTTCATACAGGGAATGATGCTGTCCTGACTTCATGCAGGGAACGATGCTGTCCTGACTTCATACAGAGAACGATGCTGCCCTGATTTCATACAGGGAACGATGCTGTCCTGACTTCATACAGGGAACGATGCTGTCCTGACTTCATACAGAGAACGATGCTGTCCTGACTTCATACAGGGAACGATGCTGTCCTGACTTCATACAGGGAACGATGCTGTCCTGACTTCTTACGAGGAACGATTTGTGCAAATCTTCATCCTCACAGTTCCGTAAAGGGTTGTCTCGAAAAAAAACACTTGTGCCCGTAGTAGAAAATAGGTGCTATTGGCTCATACTCCATGGGTCATGTTCTACATGTCTACAGATTGACAAAGCACCACCACTGCCTGCTGTGCTCTATTCCATTTGCTCTGTGAATGCCCGGGCTTTAGCATGCATGACGTGCTAGGGTCATGTATGCATTCAACTCTGCAAAGAAATTGCAGCATCTAGCTACCAGAGTTTTGGGAACAGTGGGTTGCCATAGAGATTAGAGGGGCAGAAGAGTAATTTCCCCTAGCAACAGAGGATTGAAAATAGACTATGGAGTTGTCCTGCTGTGACACGTCGGATTAAAGAGAGAACTTTACAAAAAAATTTTTTTTTAGATATACTGTGAACTGTTTCCGTACCCCTGAGGGCCTTTAAATTCCACTACTGTTAAAGGATTTTATTCTGCGTATTTTGATCCAGCCAAAGACATTCTCCTAACAAACAGAATGTGCGTTTTTTTTAATCCTCTACGCAATGCGTACACTATTTATGATAATCAACAAGCAAGACTAAGTTCAATTTTTGTTTTATACATTTATTTTGATGGATAAATGTTTTGAGAGCAAAATACTATACATTACAGCGTCTTATATATCTAATCAGCGAAGGTATTTAGTGTGACTCAAAGGGCCTGTCCCTCTAGGTCTCAGGTGCACTCACACTCATCTCTCGTAGTTATCTTCCGTGAAGTGTATCAGCTCAGAGGCGTAATTAGACTCACTGACCTTTCTAGTCCAATGATATGGTTCATTTGTATTCACTGCAAAGCCCCAACTTCCATTGATAAGACATATGCCCGAAACAAAGACCTTTCTTCTGAAACTCGTCAGTCTATTCTTGTTCTGAGAAATGAAGGCTACCTCATGCAAGAACTTTTCAAGAAACTGAATATCTCGTACAATGCTGTGTACTACTCCCTTCATAGAACAGCGCAAACTGCCTCTAACCAGAATAGAAAGAGGAGTTCATAGGCCCCGGTGCACAACTGAGCAAGAGGACAAGTACATTAGAATGTCTAGTTTGAGAAACAGACGCCTCACAAGTCCTCAACTGGCAGCTTCATTAAATAGTACCCGCAAAACACCAGTCTCAACGTCAACAGTGAAGAGGCGACTCCGGGATGCTGGCCTACTAGGCAGAGTTGCAAAGAAAAAGCCATATCTCAGACTGGCCAATAAAATGAAAATATTAAGATGGGCAAAAGAACACAGACACTGGACAGAGGAAGATTGGACAAAAGTGTTATAGACAGACTAATCTAAGTTTGAGGTGTTCGGATCACAAAGAAGAACATTCGTGAGACGCAGAAAAAAATGAAAATATGCTGGAGGAGTGAACCATCTGTCAAGCATGATGGAGGCAATGTGATGGTCTGGGGGTGATGGTCTGGGGGTGCTTTGGTGGTGGTAAAATGGGAGATTTGTACAGGGTAAAAGGGATCTTGACGAAAGAAGGTGTCACGTTGGTATGAATGATTCGGGAGACTGGCACAGGAATGCGTAATCGTTTTTTTTTATTACACCCAAATTACAGCATGCTGTGTAAATTTTTTATTTATTTAACCTTTATTTAACCAGGCAAGTCAGTTAAGAACACATTCTTATTTTCAATGACGGCCTGGGAACAGTGGGTTAACTGCCTGTTCAGGGGCAGAACGACAGATTTGTACCTTGTCAGCTCAGGGGATTGAACTCGCAACCTTACGGTTACTAGTCCAACGCTCTAACCACTAGGCTACGCTGCCGCCCCTACGCTGCCGTAAAGGCACGGGGACGAAGACCAAACAAACACGATACAAAACACAGGGTAGAAACCCAAAACAAAAGAGCGAGGAGTACCTCAAATAAATAACGCAAGGGCACAATGATTAACACACGGGACGAGATCTGTAATCATCTGTGCAATCCACAATGGAACTAAAGCCAATAAAGCTAACAATAATCGACAGCCCAATGGTGAAACAAACGGCACATTTATACAAATACAATCAGTGGGAATGGGGGCCAGGTGTGCACAATGTCACAATTCCGGAGGGATCCGGTGACAGAAGGCTCCATTTTGCAACGCCATGCCATACCCTGTGGACGGCGCTTAATTGAATCCAATTTCCTCCTACAACAGGACAATGACCCAAAGCACAGCTCCAAACTATGTAATAACTATTTAGGGAAGAAGCAGTCAGCTGGTATTCTGTCTATAATGGAGTGGCCAGCACAGTCACCGGATCTCAACACTATTGAGCTGTTGTGGGAGCAGCTTGACCGAATGGTACGTAAGAAGTGCCCATCAAGCCAATCCAAATTGTGGGAGGTGCTTCAGGAAGCATGGGTGAAATCTCTTTAGATTACCTCAACCAAATGACAATTAGAATGCCAAAGGTCTGCAAGGCTGTAATTGCTGAAAATGGAGGATTCTTTGATGAAAGCAAAGTTTGAAGGACACAATTATTATTTCAATTAAAAATCATTATTTATAACCTTGGCAAAATCTAGACTATATTTCCGATTCATTTTGCAACTCATTTCATGTATGTTTTCATAGAAAACAAGGACATTTCTAAGTGACCCCAAACTTTTGAACGGTAGTGTATGTAGTAATATACATGCATTATAAACCCTGTATGTATGTCATTCAAAAATAAAATGTTTAGCATGGCATCTAATGCTCAGATGCCCCTCTCTCTCTGATTGTGTTCCAGATGACTGAGGAACAGTACGTACTGGAGGCCCAGTCGGGCCATCTTCAGCAGCCCAGGTGCGACGCTGTCGACCCCGTGGGACTCTATGGGTGGAGGAAGAGATTCCTCTACTTTTTCCTCTCGCTGTTGCTGGTCATAATGATAGTCAACCTGGCCTTAACTGTGTGGATAGTAAAGGTCATGCATTTCACTGTGGTGGGTAGCCTACCGTATAATGTTTTACAGTAGCCTACTGTATAATGTTTTACAATAACTTTTGTATATTGTTTTACAATAACCTACTGTATATTGCTTTACAGTAGCCTATTGTATAATGTTTTACAGTAGCCTATTGTATAATGTTTTACAGTAGCCTAATGTATAATGTTTTATAGTAGCCTACTATATGTTTTACAGTAGCCTATTGTATATTGCTTTACAGTAGCCTATTGTATAATGTTTTACAGTAGCCTAATGTATAATGTTTTATAGTAGCCTACTATATGTTTTACAGTAGCCTATTGTATAATGTTTTACAGTAGCCTACTGTATATTGTGAACCAGTTTGCACAGGCCTGCTCATACTCTATTATACTAATGGGGGATTTGTCCACTAAAATACATTTGGATGGTGCTACATGGATGAGGTGAATGAATGTAAATGAAAGAGACAGATGGATAGATTTGATTGAATTATTGATTTAACATTACACTTGACATAGCAAGTGTATGTTCTGTGTTAAGAGATACTTGATTCATAAGTACAATAGAAGTTTTGCACGATAACACACATAACACACACGTATGTAATTAAGATTAAAACAATAGCTGAATTGGCTCTGGTGAAAAGAATTGCATTCACGCCAGATTGTCTAAAGTCTTCTACAAAGAATATCACTGCAAAGACACAAAACGGGAAAAAGTTTATAGCTGTATAGTGCAGAGTTTTGAAAGCGATTCATGGACAATGTATGCAATCCACCATTTTGTTAAAAAAAAACCTGAAGAGAGCATCGTACTGTGACGGATCTGTCACCCGGGACCATCTTTATCCTTGACTCCCCAACAATATATGTCATTTACTCCAGTGTTTCCTTTGTTTCGGCAGTTACCTACAGTGCCCCTTGACTTTTTCCACATTTTGTTAGGTTATAGCCTTATTCTAAAATTGATTTCATTATTTTTTCACTCATCAATCTACACACAATACCCCATAATGACAAAGCAAAAATGGGTTTTTAGAAATGTTTGATCATTTATATTTAAAAAAAGAAAGAAATATCACATTTACATTAGTCTTTAGACCCTTTACTCAGTCCTTTGTTGAAGCACCTTTAGCAGTGATTACAGCCTTGAGTCTTCTTGGGTATGACGCTACAAGCTTGACACACCTGTATTTGGGGAGTTTCTCCCATTCTTCTCTGCAGATCCTCTCAATCTCTGTCAGGCTGGATTTGGAGCGTTGCTGGACAGCTATTTTCAGGTCTCTCCAGAGATATTAGATTGGGTTCAAGTCCAGGCTTTGGCTGGGCCACTCAAGGATATTCAGAGACTTGTCCCGAAGCTACTCCTGCATTGTCTTGGCTGTGTACTTAGGGTCGTTGTTGGAAGGTGAACCTTCGCCCCAGTCTGAGGTCCTGATCACTCTGGAGTAGGTTTTCATCAAGGATCTTTCAGTACTTTGCTCCGTTCATCTTTCCCTTGATCCTGACTAGTCTCCCAGTCCCTGCCACTGAAAAACATCCCCACAGCATGATGCTGCCACCACCATGCTTGGCATTCAGGCCAAAGAGTTCAATCTGGGTTTCATCAGACCGGAGAATCTTGTTTCTCATGGTCTGACAGTCTTTTGGAGCCATTTGGCAGACTCCCAAGCGTGCTGTCATGTGCCTTTTACTGAGTAGTGGCTTCCGTCTGGCCACTCTGCGATAAAGGCCTAATTGGTAGAGTGTTGCAGAGATGGTTGTCCTTCTGGAAGGTTTTCCCATCTCTACAGAGGAACAGAGCTCTGTCAGAGTGACCCTCCGGTGTTTGGTCACCTCCCTGACCAAGGCCTTCTCCCCCGATTGCTCAGTTTGGCCTGGAAGCCAGCTCTAGGAGGAGTCTTGGTGGTTCCAAACTTTTTGCATTTAAGAAGGATGGAGGTCACTGTGTTCTTGGGGACCTTCAATGCTGCAGAAATGTTTTGGTACCCTTCCCCAGATCTGTGCCTTGACACAATCCTGTCTCGGAGCTCTAAGGACAATTCCTTGGACCTCATGGCTTGGTTTTTGATCTGACATGCACTGTCAACTGTGAGACCTTATATAGACAGGTGTGTGCCTTTCCAAATCATGTCCAATCAATCAAGTTGTCGAAACATCTCAAGTATGATCAATGGAAACAGGATGCACTTGAGCTCAATTTCAAGTCTCATAGCAAAGTGTCTGAATACTTATATAAATAAGGTATCTGTTTTTTTGTTTTCAATACATTTGCCCAAAATTCTAAAAACATATTTTCACTTTGTCATTATTGGGTATTGTGTGTAGACTGATGAAGGGAAAAAATGATTTAATACATTTTAGAAAAAGGCTGTAAAGTAACAAATTGTGTAAAAAGTCAAGGAGTCTGAATACTTCCCAAAAGCACTGTATGTTATCACAGATATTATCTGTGCTGTGGGTGTCTTGACTACTCTCTGTCTCAAGATTTCACCAGCTCAATTGAAAGCTCTGCCAACCTAGAACCCCATAAGCTTTTTTATTTTACCTTTATTTAACTAGGCAAGTCAGTTAAGAACAAATTCTTATTTTCAATGACGGCCTAGGAACAGTGGGTTAACTGCCTGCTCAGGGGCAGAATGACAGATTTGTACCTTGTCAGCTCAGGGATTTGAAACTTGCAACCTTCCAGTTACTAGTCCAACGCTCTAACCACTAGGCTACCCTGCCACCCCGTTTGGAAGATGTAATTCTGTGCAGATTCAGACTTGTACATATATGACACATAAGACGAGGTGTGGTGTCCTGACAAGCCTTCTGGTGATGCTTATTTTGAATGACAAGTCCATCCCCCCGTAGCTGTCTGTGTACATGATTCATTGGTCTGGACATTACGGGGCATCAGTTCATGACTTAGTGAAAATGAGACATGTGGAAGTAAGGATACTGCCCTTACACATAAAGACATGTAATCTTAACATCCACATAAAATGCCACATTCATAAGCGAATCATAACTACTTATACAGCATTATTAACATTAAATCAACAGTGACACCATTTAATCAACATTATATTACAAACCTGTCCATAAACATATCGGCGGGTACACCGATATGACTCGGTTTAGTGCGTTGCCAACACCGCTTCCTTATTGGTTAACACGCTTCATAAGCTCTTATGCTGTTGTTCATAACCAAGGCATAATGCTCAACTGTCTATAGCTGATCTTACAGTATAACGCATCATGTAGCTTCAACTAATGCATTCTTAAGGACACCTACAGTTACACGTCACCGTTCAATCTACGCAGGCTTGTCTGCCACGTTAGCGACGGTTTGGTGCCGTTGAGGGAGGGCTGAGGGCCTCTGCTACACCCTGTCACTCAGCGTGATCCCCTACCTCTATCCTGTCACTCAGCGTGATCCCCTACCTCTACCCTGTCACTCAGTATGATCCCCTACCTCTACCCTGTCACTCAGTGTGATCCCCTACCTCTACCCTGTCACTCAGCGTGATCCCCTACCTCTATCCTGTCACTCAGTGTGATCCCCTACCTCTACCCTGTCACTCAGTGTGATCCCCTACCTCTACCCTGTCACTCAGCGTGATCCCCTACCTCTACCCTGTCACTCAGCGTGATCCCCTACCTCTACCCTGTCACTCAGTGTGATCCCCTACCTCTACCCTGTCACTCAGCGTGATCCCCTACCTCTACCCTGTCACTCAGCGTGATCCCCTACCTCTACCCTGTCACTCAGCGTGATCCCCTACCTCTACCCTGTCACTCAGTGTCACCAGTGTGGCCTGTAATAGGCATACACAACATCTATCAGCTCAGCCTGGTGTTTTACTGTGTTCCAGGTCAGGCTATGTCATTGACATGCATTCAGCAGCTCAGCCTGGTGTTTTACTGTGTTCAGGTCAGGCTATGTCATTGACGTCCATTCAGCAACTCAGCCTGGTGTTTTACTGTGTTCCAGGTCAGGCTATGTCTCATTGACATACATTCAGCAGCTTGACTCTTGCAGAACACACATTTCAGTTGAAGGCATTCAGTTGTACAATTTACTAGGGATCCCACCCCTTTTTCCTTTCTATTTACACACGGGAGTAAAAAAAACAGGCAATTACTCATCTTTCACGACTTCTGGGGTACAGCACTTGATTTAAACGAACTCAATGCCAGTAAAGTCATGATCGTTGGCATGATTGTGTGTGAAAGCTGATGTGACATGACATTGTTTCGAATGTTAACGTCATTATAGAAGTTTTAAAAAAAAGAGGGACAACTGTTTAAAGGGCATTCCTCTCCTTCAGGCTGCTTATTTGTTTTGTGATTTTGTTGTATATTTTGCAGGACGGAATGGGAAACCTTCAGGTGAACGGGGAAGGGATACGACTGGAGGGAATATCGGAATTTCTTCTTCCCCTTTATGTGAAGGAGATCCAGTCAAGAAGGGTAAGCTACTCTGTTTACTAACCCACCGTTGTTCTCAGTGTAACGGAGTTAAGAACACGCAGTAAGCTCACTCCAAAGTTAGCTTGAAATGTCGCTGATGGAACTGTTCCAATGAACTCAAAACTGTTGCTACGTTGTCAAGGATGGGGCACGTGTCCTAGCAAGGTAGAGGTCCTGGATTCGAGTCTCGGTGTGAGCTGAATCAGAAGGGAAGAGGATACTCACTAAGGCAAGCAGCAGTCAAATCCATAACATCAGTCACTAGAGTTAATGCTGATGCTGGAATAAACCCTATGCAATTTCATATTAGACTGGCTGAGTGATCATATGATGATACCAAATTCTCCCTATAAATGTAAGTGAAACTCCTCATCTTAGAGATCTTCAAAAACTGTTGCTAGGCTCTGATGGATCATGCTTGATGTTGATTGATTTATGAACTAGGTCATAGAGAACTTGCTATATATGGAGTTTATAACATTTCTATTTGTTGCACCTGGGGGATATTGCACGTTTTTTTCTCCAGACGGTACTCTTCCTCTCCTCCCCAATTTCCTGCCCTCCATCAGAACTGTATCAGCCCCCCCCCTCCCGCATCAAAAGGAAGATGGATAACGGGGGACTCGTTTCTCACAAGTCACACACAACCTTATTGTAGATGACAGACAATTACAGGGGGACCACAGTCCCAGCGGAATTTTCAATCAAGCCGGTACAATAAATCCCCCTGCCTCCCACTCCCCTTTGATGTCAGTAGGATAACTGAACTCCTGCACAAACTCTCCAGTTTTTCTTAGACGCCTGGTCCATCCGAGCTCTTCAATGATTCACTATGAACTGGATAGCAATCTCAGGCCTTAAAGCCTTAGATGGAAGTAGCTTTTCTTTGGATGATTGTTGACTGTACATGGACAACGATTGGATGGTGGGCTTGATTTGATACTCTTGATAAGTTTGAAAGTTAATAATTCAGTTGAAATTGGTAGTATAATTTCCCTTTAATTATATTTCCTTAGATGTAGTCAAGATATTGTCTTAAAATGTCAGTATATTCAGCTAGTCGTTGAATACTGAACAGTCCATTGCAATAAAACTGGCAAAACGTTAGTTGGACATTAAAATGACATCTATGACCATTCGCTTTATCACGTGCATTGTTTTAGTCCAAACACTGACGCGATATATTAGGGTTGAATTTTTGCCCGAAAATCTACAAATTTCCCCTCCCAAAATTGCAACCATTACCGGTAATATAAAGCTGCAGTTTATATGTTGAGCCTCTGCCAGTGCCAACAAAGCTAGTTTTGGAGATTTGTGAATGTGAGATGGAGATTGCCTTCAGTAACTCCGTCGAGAGGTCGTTTGTAGCCTAAACATTATAGTCAGCAATGCAATTTATTTTATTTTTGCGTTATTATAAAAAATAATATATTATTGGTCCATGGCACCCGTCATTATTTTTCTCGGGAAACGAGAAGGAGCTTGGTCGGGAAGTCCCGGGATACCGGTCACCAGTATTAAACCGATGTTTTTACCGGTCTGTTAGAACGCTATGCTAGGGGAGTGTTACGGTCTCACCGGAGATATTTGCAGGACAGAGAGAGCACAGGGAATCTCTGAAAGGGTCATTCAATATTTATTGAAATATGAGGAAATATGTCAGGCGCCGAGAGGATTGTGTTTATCCACTGAGTTGAAGAGATACTGTAAGTTGCATGTTGAGTTTAGCCACGCTCCGACATGACTAAACTTCTAATCAATAAGCCACTACCGCAGAAATAATTATGGTGGACCAGCCTTTGTATTGTACTATGTGGGGACGTCTTGTTTAACCTTTTATACAATATATTGGGCTTTCTATATAATACTTTGGCACGAACCAGCAGTTTAATGTAATTGTGAATATATCCGTTATGTGTTACAACGCAAATACAGGGAGGGGGACTGTGTGCAATTCAGTTAAATGTTGACAAGACCTCATTTGTCATTTGTACGATCTTAGACAATATACTGTAGCTCACAAGAGTATTTAAAGTGAATCAAATCATCATGTCATTCGTAACTGTCCGCAGTGGCTTTTTCTCTTGAGTTGTCAGCTGGTCTAAAAATAGGTTCGAGCATGTATAATTCATTGGACTGAAACTACTTCCCTGTGGAGTCTTTAGATCTGTGTAATATGACTTCATTCTCTCTTCACTTAATCATAATGGACAATGATTTTATAAAACAAGCTAGTTCAAATAGATTTGTTTTTAGGGAGTTGTTGATAAAATAGATGACAATTATTATATATTTTATTGAAGATTAAATCTGTGATGAGCACTTTTGTAGTGGTTGTTTCAAAACAGATTTTTCCTGTTAATGGTAAAGTGTAATATTCTGTCATATAACTTTTTTTTAAATAACTTACAGTGAGATGTTGATATCGTTCCACTAGCCTTTGCTTCCACTTTAGCCTCCACTTATCCTGCTGCCTTTGGTTATGAAGTGTCCTTGTATGCATGGCAGCTCCCTTGGCATTACTTCAGCCATTGGTAGTTTTTCAGTTTTTTCACAACATGCTCCGTGAATGTGTATTAACTCCATGAAGTTCACGTGACCTTCTGACCTTTCTGTAAGAGCCACAATGACTAGACTCGTTCATCAGTTCACAGAGTATCATTCAGGAGTGCTAATGTTTGACCCTCAGGCCAGATACCGTTGAAGACCAAACAAATACATAAATGGCACAAGATGGAACATCTTGTGTCAGAACAGGCACTGAATGAAAACTAGATTCAAGAAAATCAACTCGGGTCTAATAATATTTTGTGCTCAATATTTAGATTTTCTCACAGAAAATTGCTGGATCAAATTGTTAGAACCAACATATTTACATGTATCTACCAGGGGGTTTATAATGTATGAATGAAAGTTAATCCTCTTATTGCAGGTCACTTGTATTTATGTTTTGCATTCTTTTTACATCCCCACTTTTTCTCTCCTCCTTTTTGCTCCTCTCCCCCCCCCCCCCCCCCCCCCCCCCCCCCTCTCATGCTTCCTCTAGGCAAGCCCATTGGTCGTGCGGTCGAACAGAAACGTGACCATAAACGCTCGAAACGACCAAGGCCAACTCACTGGACAGCTGACAGTGGGTTAGATAAGTTCAGAACTGTTTCACTGAACACTTAAAACAGATGACTAACCATATTGATACAATATTGATACATGTACTGATGTTTTTCAGCAGCACAATTGAGCAAAGACTCAGTGCAGACTATGGCTTCTACTGAATAGAAGTTGATCTTTTACTCATTATTAATCTGCTTTCTTCGCCTGGAGGACTCACAGCAAAGTGTTCGAGACATTAACCTTTGAAGCACTTATGAAAAGTGAAATAGGTTCTTCTCATTATCATCAAGTTTAATCATCAGTCAGGCCTAATTACCAGAGTAATTTACATGATTAATGGCTATTTGAAAGCAAATGACCTGCTTATTAACACTAATAGCTATTGATTTTCACCAGCATAAGTTTGGGATTGATGATGATGATGATTCATCAAGGCTAGTGATGTGACACTTTTGGTCAAGTCAAATCGTGTTTGTCACATGCGCCGAACAACCTTACTTACAAGCTCGTAACCAACACTGCAATTCAAGAAGGAGTTTAGTTTATTTAGTAGAAATTTTAAGTAAAAAAAATCTAATGAAAAGTAACACAATAAAAGAACAGTAATGAGGCAATATACACAGGGGATACCAGTACCGAGTCAATGTGTGGTGGTACAGGTTAGTCGAGGTAATTTGTACATGTAGGTAGGGGTAAAGTGACTATGCATAGATAATAAACAGCAAGTAGAACAAATGAGGTGGGGGTCAATGTAAATAGTCCGGGTGGCCATTTGATTCATTTCTCAGTAGTCTTATGGCTTAGGGGTAGAAACTGTTAAGGAGTCTTTTGGACCTAGAAATGGTGCTCCGAACACCGCTTACCTTTGGGTAGCAGAGAGAACAGTCTATGACTTGGGTGACTGGATTCTTTGACACTTTTTTGTGTCTTCCTCTGACACCGCCTAGTATATAGGTCCTGGATGGCAAGAAGCTTGTCCCCAGTGATATACTGGGCCGTAGGCACTACCCGCCGTAGCGCCTTATGGCCGGATGCCGAGCAGTTGAAATACCAGGCGGTGATGCAACCGGTCAGGATTCTCTCGATGGTGCAGCTGTAGAACTATTTGGATCTGGGGAACCATGCCAAATCTTTTAAGTCTCCTGAGGGGAAAACGTGTTGTAGTGCCCTCTTCACGACTGTCTTGGTGTGTTTGGACCATGATAGTATGTTGGTGATGTGGACAGCAAGGAACTTTAAGCTCTCGACCCGCTCCACTGCAGCCTGTTGATGTGAATGGGGGCATGTTCGGCCCTCCTTTTCCTGTTGTCCACAATCAGCTCCTTTGTCTCTCACTTTGAGAGAGAAGTTATCCTGACACCACACTGCCAGGTCTCTGACCTCCCTGTAGGCAGTCTCATCGTTGTCTGTGATCAGGCCTACCACTGTTGTGTCGTCAGCAAACTTAATGATGGAGTTGGAGTTGTGCTTGGCCACGCCATCGTGGGTGAACAAGGAGTACAGGAGGGGACTAAGCACGCACCCCTGAGGGGCCCTGTGTTGAGGATCAGCGTGGCAGACGTGTTGTTGCCTACCCTTACCACCTGGGAGCGGCATGTCAGGAAGTCCAGGATCCAGTTGCAGAGGGAGGTGTTTAGTCCCAGGGTCTGCTTGAAACATGTAGGTATTACAGATTTGGTCAGGGACAGGTTAAAAATGTCAGTGAAGACACTTGCCAGTTGGTCTGTGCTCGCTCCAAGTACACGTCCAGGTAATCCGTCTGGCCCTGCAGCCTTGTGAATGTTGACCTGTTTGAAGGGTCTTGCTCACATCGGCTATGGAGGGCGTGATCACACAGTCGTCCGGAACAGTTCTCATGCATGCTTCAGTGATGCTTGCCTCGATGTGTTCATTTAGCTTATCTGTTAGGCTCGCGTCACTGGGCATCGCACGGCTGGGTTTCCCTTTGTTGTCCGTAATAGTTTGCAAGCCCTGCCACAGCCGACGATCGTCAGAGTACGTACGGCCACTGTGGGAATGACGTTGTCGGTACACTTATCGATGAAGCCGGTGCCTGAGGTGGTATACTCCTCAATACCATTGAATGAGTCCCGGAACATTTTCCAGTGCTAGAAAAACAGTCCTGTAGCGTAGCATCTGCGTCATCTGACCACTTCCGTATTGAGCGAGTCACTAGTACTCCCTGCTTTAGTTTTTGCTTGTAAGCAGGAATCAGGAGGATAGAATTATGGTCAGATTTGCCAAATGGAGGGCAAGGGAGAGCTTTATATGGGTCTCGGTGTGTGGAGTAAAGGTGATCTAGAGTTTTTCCCCCCTCTGTTTGCACGTGACATAGAACGGATTTAAGTTTGCCTGCATTAAAGTCCCCGGCCACTAGGAGCACCGCTTCTGGATGAGCATTTTTTTGTTTGCTTATGGCCTTATACAGCTCGTTGAGTCTTAGTAACAGAATCGGTTTGTGGTGGTAAATAGACAGCTATGAAAAATATAGATAACCAAGGTAAATAGTGTGGTCTACAGCTTATCATGAGGTACTCTACCTCAGGTGAGCAATACCTCGAAACTTCCTTATTAGACATCGCACACCAGCTGTTGTTTACAAATAGACACACACCCCCACCAGCCGTAGCTGTTCTGTCCTGCCGATGCATGGAAAACCAAGCCAACTGTATATTATCCATATCGTCATACAGCCACAACTCGGTAAAACATAAGATATTACAGTTTTTAATGTCCCGTTGGTAGGAAATTCTCAAACGGAGATCATCCAGTTTATTCTCCAGTGATTGCACATTGGCCAATAGAATGGATGGTTGAGGTGGGTTACCCACTCGTCCAATGAATTCTCACAAAGCACCCTGATCTCCGCCCTCTGTATTTCCTTCTTATCTTTACGCGAATGACGGTGATTTGGGCCTGGTCTCAGAGAAGTAGTATATCCTTGTCGACTCATTAAAGCAAATATCTTCGTCCAGTTCGAGGTGAGTAAACGCTGTTCTGATATCCAAAAGCTATTTTCGGTCTTAAGCGACGGTAACAGCAACATTATGTACAAAAGAAGTTACAAGCAATGCAAAAAAATAAATAAATAGCCTGGTTGGTTAAGAGCCAATAAAACAGCAGCCATCCCCTCACACTTGAAACTGATATAGCCGTGCTTCTACACCTGCATTGCTTGCTGTTTGGGGTTTTAGGCTGGGTTTCTGTACAGCACTTTGAGATATCAGCTGATGTACGAAGGGCTATATAAATACATTCGATTTGATTTGATTTGATTTGACTTGACCTTCAATTGTAAACTGGTGTCCGATTAGGCAGAAAACACTATTTTGGGTAATTTGGGAAAAAATTAAAATGGAACTTGGTGAGAATAATTAAAATGCACAGTCATTGCGCACCATAGTTATGTGGATTAACCATGGCCAGGTCGCAATTGTAAATGAGAACTTGTTCTCAACTTGCCTACCTGGTTAAATAAAGGTAAAATAAATAAATAAATAAATAAAATAAAGGGATTTATTGATGGATATCCTATGAGCACCTTCTGAGCAGATGAAACTGATATAGCCTAGCTTTTGTAAATATGACATGACAACAATTATTAGACAGAGTAAAGTGAAAATAATTATATTTTGACTGACATTAATTCTGGAACAGGATCATTGCATATTGGCTCACATTCCAATACTGATCCAGCCCTACCTTAGGCTGGATTTCAGCCCCATCACCCTCTGCTGACCCTGGCTTTTGAAATTCCAGATTGCTTTGGTTAGTGACTACAGTCAGTTATAGCAGCAACCAAATGGGTACCCAGGTTTGCAGTTCCTTCGCCACTGTTAGAAATGGCACTATTTTGGTGCCATTGTTAGTTCCACTGTAGAAATTAATATAGAACCCTATAGATACCACACAGCCAACTACTGCTTGTCTTTCCTCAGGTCCCCATTCAGTGGAAGCACAGTGTCAGAGATTTGAGGTGCGAAGCAGGGATGGAGGGAAGGTGCTGTTCTCTGTAGATGAAAAGAAGATCAGCATAGGAACAGATACAGTCAGAGTAACTGGTAAGAGGCGCTGTAGAGCCCAGTCTGTCCAGTTTATACACAGTAATCTAACACCTCGCTTTCACAAGGAATACAGAAATGTGGTCACTTAGAAACAGTCAAATCTTTGTGTGACTTACTTCAGTCACCCCTGGCATAGTTCACATCATGAAAGCACTCCTTCTGTTGATTGCATTTGTGATTTTCTTTGTGGAAAGGCTCAGACGGAGGGGTCTTTGGACACTCTGTGGAAACGCCACACATCCAGGCAGACGCCTCTCAAGATCTGAAGTAAGTTTATGCTCCCATTTAAACTTCACATTCGGACTATTTTGTTTAAAAGCTATATCATGGTATTTTACATACTGAATTAAGCGTTTGTCTTTCAAGTTATTTGTTCATTTAAATGTTGTGTTCTGCCATTTGTCCCATTTTCTATCACCACCATTTTAAGCAGCACTGTTGGTGCTCTCATCATTGTCTCTATGCTTTTCATTCAAAACCCTGACAAATACAATTTCTCTGCAATTCTCATCAAACATGCACTATAATGAAAATTGCACAAGCGTAAACTAATTTATCAGTTGTTCCACTTGGAAATAAGTGCATTACATTTGGCTTTCATGAAAATGAGTGGGATTAAATGCATAAATGCACTCACAAGGCAGTTCCGTCTCTCGAAATACACTTAGCCTGAGCCAGTGGCCCCCGTAAATCCATTAACAAGAAATAATGAGTATATTTGTAGTCTGCCTTCATGGTTCTACAGGGAAGATTCCGATTAAAGTTGTCAGAAAAAGTGTTATGGTAGCTAATTCCTCTGTAGTGAGTTGTATACTGATGACATTGCCCAAAGCTAACACTGTTCAATAGTAATTTAGCAAGAAATTAAATTACTGTTGAACAGCTTCCCAAATCCCAGACCGTAGCTTAGACTTAGAATCACACATAGAAGTGAATCTGAAAAGGAGAATCTGAGTGAACGACTATACCACTTAGCTAAGCTATGAATGACATGAATAATCAAGTCAATAAACGTTGGATAGTTAGTTAGCATAAAGTAAATATACTGGCAAGTTCGATGTATTAGTAGTAGAGGTCGACCGATTAATCGGAATGGCCGATTAATTAGTGCCGATTTCAAGTTTTCATAACAATCGGAAATCTGTATTTTTGGACACCGATTTGGCCGATACGGATATATATATATTTTTTAACACCTTTATTTAATCTTTATTTAACTAGGCAAGTCAGTTAAGAACACATTCTTATGTCCATACTATGACCAATAAACATACTACATATTCAATTTACATCTCAAATAGTACCGTTAGAAAAGCCCTACTAACAGCTAGCTAATGTGCCATTTTGCCACAGTAGTTGTTCTACACTACCCACTAATTGGAACAGTGAATAATTTTGTCTTATTTTCTATTTATATTCCAAAAGTTTGGACTTGAAATTAAACAATGACTATGAGGTTAAAGTGCAGACTGTCAGCTTTAATTTGAGGCTTTTTGTTTTTATCCATATAGGATGAACCATTTAGAAAACGTATTCACTTCTTTGTGTTAAGTAGTAAAAAGTCACGTTTCCGGACCCATTTTCATAGCATGCAATGTCTACGTCGAGCTTGTGACTAAAATGTGTTGGATGCATTTGTGTTTCAGATTATTTTGTGCCCAATAGAAATGAATGTGGTGTCATTTTGGAGTCACTTTTATTGTAAATAAAAATAGAATATGTTTCTAAACACTTCTACATTAATGTAAAGGCTACCATGATTACAGATAATCCTGAATAAAATGTGAATAATGATAAGTGAGAAAGTTAGACGCACAAATACCATACCCCCAAGACATGCTAACCTCTCACCATTACAATAAACGCCGCCATACGGCCACCACCATGCAGCAACTACTGCCATACAGCTACCACCATAAAGCATGGCTACCACCATACAGCTACTACCACCACCACCCTACTACTACTACCACACCACCACCCTACTACTACTGCCATACTACTACTGCCACCACAACCACCCTACTACTACTGCCACCACCACCACCCTACTACTAATGCCACCACAACCACCCTACTACTACTGCTACCACAACCACCCTACTACTACTGCCACCACAACCACCCTACTACTACTGCCACCACTGATGTTACTACTACCACCACACAGCAAAAAGATTGCCTTTTGGGTAGTGTGTCTATTTATTCATACACATTTTAACATCGGGTCCTAAAGAGTGCATGTTGAATTTCATCAAACATATTTCCCAGTAACAGGGTTGATGATTGAATCTTAAAAATCAGCCATACACCCCTTGTGTCAGGGGAATGGAAGGTAGTTTGTGTGCAACAGGGAGGGGAAATTGAAATGCAAGTTTAACAACAATGTTTAAACGTGTTAAAATATTTCCATCCACTGGGTAACATCATTGATGCTCGATGTGCTCATTTGTCCACCACAAAACACCAGAAAATGGTCAAAGTAGAACCAACTCACCTGCTTGTATTCTATGATTTGACTGTTACAAGAACTAAGAGTAACTAAAAGGAACTAAGAGTAACGGAAAGGAACTAAGAGTAACGGAAAGGAACTAAGAGTAACGGAAAGGAACTAAGAGTAACTAAAAGGAACTAAGAGTAACTAAAAGGAACTAAGAGTAACTGAAAGGAACTAAGAGTAACTGAAAGGAACTAAGAGTAACGGAAAGGAACTAAGAGTAACGGAAATGAACTAAGAGTAACGGAAATGAACTAAGAGTAACGGAAAGGAACTAAGAGTAACGGAAAGGAACTAAGAGTAACGGAAAGGAACTAAGAGTAACTAAAAGGAACTAAGAGTAACTAAAAGGAACTAAGAGTAACTAAAAGGAACTAAGAGTAACTGAAAGGAACTAAGAGTAACTAAAAGGAACTAAGAGTAACTGAAAGGAACTAAGAGTAACTGAAAGGAACTAAGAGTAACGGAAATGAACTAAGAGTAACTGAAAGGAACTAAGAGTAACGGAAAGGAACTAAGAGTAACGGAAAGGAACTAAGAGTAACGGAAAGGAACTAAGAGTAACTAAAAGGAACTAAGAGTAACTAAGAGTAACGGAAAGGAACTAAGAGTAACTGAAAGGAACTAAGAGTAACTGAAAGGAACTAAGAGTAACGGAAAGGAACTAAGAGTAACGGAAAGGAACTAAGAGTAACTGAAAGGAACTAAGAGTAACTGAAAGGAACTAAGAGTAACTGACCAACAACCAAAATGAAACAGGTGTGGTTTTAGGAGGGGTTCTGAAAGACACTCATGGGGTGTCCACTGAAAGTTGACTAGCAACAAGAACTGGAACCTAAGACAGCCACCGTGAGCACCCACACAATTTGCCAAAGTAGAGCCAAACAAAAGAATAACCCACACCACACTCAAAGACAGGGAACATACCAAAAAGGTGGACCAAAACAAAATGAGACAAAGGAAATCAAATCAGGAGCACCAAACTAAAGATGTTGACCCTCCACATCTTTCAAGACAACTGAAGCACTGGGCGAAGCGCCTTCCCACTAACGAGATGGCAACCAGCATAGGTGTAACATCTACTGACTAACGAGGTGACACCAATCCCATGCTACGTGCTAAAAGTCCAACCTCAAAACATAAATGGAACTAGTATATGTTCAATGTTTCTTTTGAAAAACAAAAATAGCTTTAAAATATATTTTTTACTATATTAAAACCAGAGTTCACGTTACAGGGTTGAACTTAAACCTGAGGGACAAATGTAAATGAATTACTAATCATATTAAATAGGTAAAAATCTTCAGAAACGACTATCTGAAAGTAACAAAATAACTAGGGCTTTACAATGATGGTGAAACTTGGGGAAATCTTGGCGTTAAGTGTGTTAAAATCTTCCTAGAAGTTGGACAAGCATTACATGGAAGGAGCCAAAATTGGGATTTTTCTGAGAAAACACAATTCATTTCAATGACTGCGATTGGAATTTTAAGCACAGATATATGTGATCCAATTGCTCTCTATTCGTGGAACGACTAAACTGTATCTTATCTTAACAGGTTATAAAATAAACATTAAAACTAAATAATAATTTTGAAAAAGTAAGTGGTAAATGAAGTGGAACACAAATGCTTTCATTAAGTTGTTGTGTTTGTCAGGCTTGAGTCTCCAACAAGGACCTTGACCATGGAGGCTCCCAGAGGGGTAGAGGTCACTGCAGCCAGGGGGAAACTGAAGGCCACGTGTCGGAAAGACCTGGAACTCCAGTCAACAGAGGGAGAGGTGAGGAGGTCACGCACAGAATCAACTGTCCTCGAATTAAGATGTCATCATCTATCAAAATAACTATGTCTATAGATGGTTTTAAGGTATTCCCATCCCACAGCCTCGATTCTCATTGTCAGTTTTTGTTGTTGTGTTAAGGTACTGTAGGGGAGACCAGGACAACAGATTTTGGAGTTGTTTTTTAAAACCGTATTTGCTCTAACATTGTTTGATTCAGATATCTCAATATTTCACACAAACAAAGTACATTTGTCGGCTAATTAATAGAACAGAATGTGTTAAATGTGGACTTTTCACAAATCTGGCATATAGACGCAAGGTCCTGATGTTACAATTAACCCCAATAGCAGGTTTAGTTGTAACATTTTATGACACTATCTTCAATAGTAAACGTGTGTTAATTGAAGTGTTATGATTTGAAACAGATATTTAGGAAAAAAATACACTAAATTGACAAAAACATATTTTCATTGTATCTTTAAAGCCTTACTATTATTATATATATATTTTTAATCCTCCCGTTTTGGACTCGACATGCCAATGTATGGTACAGACATGCACTATATACCATCTGTAGTTATCGCCTACCATATACGTGGCAAAAAAAAAAGTCTATACCCCTGTCACGCCAAATAGAGTCCCCCTGCCAAAAAGTGTTGTTATTGTGTGTCCCTCGTTGCTAGAACTTGCTAAATTCTGACCGGATTACGTAATGAATCAAAGCGTCTGCTGCTATCGTGGTTGCCTGGCTCTATTTTACCTCGTAGCGTTCGCGAAGCAGTTGTATTTCTATTTCACCTCAAAAGTGCTCGATCAGTCAGCGCAAAATTATTACCTCAGAATTGCTATGCCAAATCTTTTCAGTCTCCTGAGGGGAAATAGGTTTTGTCGTGCCCGCTTCACGACTGTCTTTGTGTGCTTGATCCATGTTAGTTTGTTGATGATGTGGACACCAAGGAACTTGAAGTTATCTTCTATTAGAAAACTGGACGGATTTAGCTATGTACAACCATTTTTTCAACAACCATTTTACATCTAGCTAGTTGGTAATCTACACGTTGCTAGCTATACATATAGTTCAGTGGAGGCTGCTGAAGGGAGGACGGCTCATGATAATATCTGGAATGGAGTAAATTAAATACTATCAAACACGTGGTTTCCATGTTGATACCATTCCATTGACTCCATTCCAGCCATTATTATGAGCTGTCCTCCCCTCAGCAGCCTCCACTGGTGTAGTTATATGTCTATCATATTGAGGTATCTAGCTATAATTTACACCTGATCAATCAAATGGATAGGTGTAAGCAATTATGGTAATTCCAATTGCCCTTAACTAGTTAACTAGGTGTCTTCGTTAGACAGACACAGAGAAACTTGTTCGGCTTCATATGTACCTACGAGGAAAGGATGGCCAGCCACACAGGAGGGTGATTTTTACTAAGGAGGAGTAGGAGGCCGTGCTGACCGAGATGCATGCTGGCCATTTCGGAGTGAAGCGGATGATTGCCAAAATCAACCTGCTCTTCTTCTGACAGAGAATTGTCAAGGAGGTGGACAGTGGGGCAAGTACATTAACCTTTTGTTTATCAATTACATTCCATTATATCTGAAATTATTATGATTTCAATGAATGTCATATCAGAGATCACACCATGTTTAAATTTGTCACTTTTTGCTTAAAAGTCAGTACCCTGTCTAGCCTGACAGAAGCTTGAGAGGGTGAAGACTGTGGCGCCGGAGTTGAAGCCCATCAAAGTTGTTTCACCATGGCATATGATCGGTAAGGGTCCCAATTAAAATTTTGCCCTGATAAGTTGTTTTGTAATGGTTGCTTTATTTTGACCACAGCAGAGTTCAATATTCTAGAATGTGCTTACAAATATGAAAGTGTGCAGACTGTATGACACAGATACAGGCAAGAATAAAATAATCTTCTCTCTAACACTTTAAATGTTAGGGGTGGACCTCATTGGACCCTTCACTAAATCCAGGAATGGCAACAGCTGGTGTCTGACGGCGACCGATCACTTTACCAAGTGGGTGGAGGCAATACCCATTAAGCTCAGGAAAGGAAGAGTATGTGCTTAACTCAAAATTCCCTTCTGTAACCAATTTAAAAGGGTGTTTGGAACCAAAAATAGATTTTCGTTTTGTATGATACCCATCAAGGACGAGGATGTTGTACATCTTCAACACCCACGGTTCTCCTGAGGTCATAACCGAGGTCATGAACGCTGGAACAAGGCACGTATGTCATAGTTTATATTCTGTCACCAATGGTTTGTTTTATTTAAGGAAGGTGGGACGTGGGAAACCTTGCTGCTAGCTGGGGTCAACATCTGTTAAAGTGAATATATATCTCAGATATTAACTATTTGCATGCAAAATAATCTGAAGCTAGTTTTAGCTTCCCTAACACTGATATTGTCTCTTTGTTTTCATTTATATAACTAGCCAAGTCAGTTAAGAATAAATCATTATTTACAACGACAGCCTACCCCAGCCAAACCCTAACGATACTGGGCCAATTGTGTGCCGCCCTATGGAATTCCCAATCACAGCCGGTTGTGATACAGCCTGGAATTAAACCAGGGTCTGTAGTGATGCCTCTAGCACTGAGCTGCAGTGCCTTAGACCGCTGCGCCACTCGGGTTATCTCGGTGGAAGCCAACAATCTGCTCCAGTTGGAGCAGTTGGATGGTCGACCACTGAAAGCACTGACGTTCTACACTTCGGTGAAGCCCAATAGACAAAGTATGTTAAGCGTTGGTTGACATTTGAGCAAGCAAGAAATGGTAGTTATGCTGAGCTTATAAAAATGTACCTCTTCAATTGACCTCAAGACTTTAGGACCATCGACTGTCCGAGCCCCCCAGGAAGTATCCCATCCACCAGAACCAGTGAGTTCGGATCAGTCTGATTATCTGTGCTCTGAGTCGGAGGGGGACCAGCTATACCTTCTAAAAGTGTTGAAAAGTACATATCTCCCATTTACAACACTGAACTAATCCATCAAATTTTCTCCCAGTAAAGTGTAACCTTTGTGTTTGCTTGTTTACATCTCTGTCTCCTACCCTGTTCCCTTTAACTCTGCTCCTGTTCTCCAGGACCTAGGGGTTCTGCCCAAAACCCAGACGTGGAACCACCTGATGTCCTCCATTACCTGTTCTCCAGGACCTAGGGGTTCTGTCCAACACCCAGACGTGGATCCACCTGATGTCCTCCATTACCTGTTCTCCAGGACCTAAGGGTTCTGTCCAACAACCAGACGTGGATCCACCTGATGTCCTCCATTACCTGTTCTCCAGGACCTAAGGGTTCTGTCCAACACCCAGACGTGGATCCACCTGATGTCCTCCATTACCTGTTCTCCAGGACCTAGGGGATCTGCCCAACACCCAGACGTGGATCCACCTGATGTCCTCCATTACCAACCACCCCCCAATTTTTCATTACATAATCTACAGCTGCTGTTAGTGTCATGTTGTCATTATCTGCTAAGAACGTTTTCTTGATCTATCATACTGGGCACATAATATGTGAGATACACAGATTAACTAAAAACACTAGTAACTGCAAACACTTAGAACAAAGAGAGCAGCAGGGCCTGGACTTTGCATTCTCCCTCTTCAAGTCCCCCTT
Source organism: Oncorhynchus kisutch (assembly GCF_002021735.2). Lineage (NCBI taxonomy): Eukaryota > Metazoa > Chordata > Actinopteri > Salmoniformes > Salmonidae > Oncorhynchus > Oncorhynchus kisutch. The sequence goes on from NC_034182.2 coordinate 41,338,406, forward strand.
CTGAGACTGGCTGCCTGTTGAGAACAAGTGACAAACAGAACCTCCCACCCACACAGCACCCACCCAGGGGCGGAGCCAGAAGGGTGCCACCCCAAATGTCATTCGCTACTGGCAGCTTGATGCTGATTGACATCTCATTTCACCACTTGTTGAAAGAAGCATTTATTTTGACATTCGGCGGTGCATTTTTCAAATCGAGGACGAGGAAAATAGAATATTAACGTTGGTTGCGAGATACAGAAGAAGAAGAAGAAGCATTCAGAAGAAGAAGAGAGAATATTTCCATAGCTCCACGAGCTCTTTTCCCGATTGGCGAAAGCATCATATTTGAAGTAAGTTTTAAGGTTTAGCAGCGGGTTTAGGTTTCCTGAACAACTTTTACGAAAGTTGAGTCGCAGTGTAAGTTAACGTTAGACCTTTGGCACCATTAACAGATAGTTAATCAGATAAGAGAGATCGGTTCCCAATTTAGACTAACATTATGTTTACATCTGAGCTAGTAATACACGCATATATACAGTGCAGTGTCGTAAATTGCAGTATATGAATGTTTAGCTAATGTAGGCTATAGCTGTCAGTGTTCAGCAAGTTAACATTCAGACACTTGAAATCCATTAACTCAGTTAGATTTTCGAACTTGGACTCAAAACTAACAATTGTTATTATCAATCTGTTAACGTTACTCAAAAAATTACCACAATTTGCAGCCTGTTTTTCTATTGTAAAAGTGTAAGGAAATACAGCTAGCTAAATTACTGCAGAGTAGGACTAGCCATGATCTAACTAGTAACTTGGACTTGTAGTTGATTTATTTTAAGGCACAGTTATGATAATGGGGATTTGTAATTAAGATTGAGATTGGACTAGAATGTGGGTAATTGGATGCTTAGATGTAACCATAGACTGTCTTATTGTTGCATAGGGTCAGTTAAACATGGAAATAAAAGGAGAGATATTAGACTTCTGTTCCATTAGGACCCAATGGTAGGCCAAGGCCTATACTTTAAACTACACATGTTAGTTAGCAGCTGTTAGTATCTAATCTTGTGGATCCCTTAATTATACATTTCCATAGAGATATGACACATTATTTAACGTGTATTTCAGACATGTCAACATCCAGAGAAGAGGATCCCTCCTGTACAGCCGTGTTTGAAAACATTTCCCAGAACTCATCATGGTATCAGGAAAAGGGCTTTCAACAGCTCCTGGTATAAAGGACAATTCATGGCTTGAATATTCTGTTTGTCAAGATTCGACTTATTGTTTCGCCTGTAGGCAATTTTCTCTGCCCAATACACCTGAATCTGCCTTCACATCACGGTCAGGTTTTTGTAACTGGAAAAAGGTGCTGTTTAAAGGTTCTGGGTTTAAGCTCCATTCAAAGGCACAGCATCATATCAATGCTATGTATGCTTGGAATCAGCATAAAAGGGCTATTGACAGCAACTTGTCAATGTTAGATGTCATAAATGAGGACCGGAAAAAGAAAGTAGAGGAAAACTGTACTTACATTAAAACAATTACAGATGTGCTCCTATTAACTGCCACTTAAAATATAGAGCAGAGAGGTCATCGAGAGTCTGATGAGCAGAGAGGTCATCGAGAGTCTGATGAGCAGAGAGGTCATCGAGAGTCTGATGAGCAGAGAGGTCATCGAGAGTCTGATGAGCAGAGAGGTCATCGAGAGTCTGATGAGCAGAGAGGTCATCGAGAGTCTGATGAGCAGAGAGGTCATCGAGAGTCTGATGAGCAGAGAGGTCATCGAGAGTCTGATGACTCTCACAACAAGGGTCATTTTTTGACAACCTTAGAAGAAATAGCAAAGCATGACCCCCTCATAGAGAAAAAAGGATGAATGCATGTGGCAATGCTAAGTACACAAGCCACCAAATCCATAACGGAAGTTCTTGAGGGCTTAGCTGAGCTGGTACAAAGTCAAATAATAAGAGAAGTAAAAAATGTTTACAAAAATGAAGCTTTTAGTGTAATTGCAGATGAAACCAAAGATTTAAAAGAAAAAATAACAAATGTCTTTAGTTGTGAAGTACTATTACAACGGAGCAAAAGCTTTTTCCACTTTCTGTCAGCTGAAAGCTTAGATGCAAAAATGATAATGGATTGCCTTGAAAAACATGGTCTGGACTACAGAAAGAATCTTGTGGGGAAAGGCTGTGACGGTGCAGCCGTCGTGAGCGGAAAGCATTCTGGTGTGTCTACGGATTTAAAAACGGTGCAAGATTAGCATTTTATGTGCACTGAAATGCACCTTTGTTTGAATTTTATTCTTGTCGATGCTGTAAAATCAGTGCCTGAGGCAGTTCACTTTTTTGCTCTCCTGCAGAAGCTTTATAACTTTGTGTCTGGCTCATACGTTCGTCTCAAGTGGCTTGCAGTTCAGAAAGAGCTGTATCCACAGCAGCAGCCCGGGGAACTACGGAGACTTACGGATGTAAGGTGAGCATGCAGATAAATGGCATGCCGTGATCTGAGGGACAGGCTTCCAGCAGTTCTAAGAGTGCTACAGGATATCACACTTGAAAATAGTGGTGACAGATCAGTGGAGGCAAGGGGCCTTCTTTCTCAGATAGATTTACATTTCATAAAGCTTTTGGTTACCTTTTGTAAAGTGCTTGGTGATGCCAAATGTCTTTCTGACATGCTCCAATCAAGCTCTCTTGACCTAGTGAGGGCTGTGGCTCTAGTAGGTGCCTTTACAGACACATTACAGGAAGGGCTGTGGCTCTAGTAGGTGCCTTTACAGACACATTACAGGAAGGGCTGTGGATCTAGTAGGTGTCCTTACAGACACATTACAGGAAGGGCTGTGGATCTAGTAGGTGCCTTTACAGACACATTACAGGAAGGGCTGTGGATCTAGTAGGTGCCCTTACAGACACATTACAGGAAGGGCTGTGGATCTAGTAGGTGCCTTTACAGACACATTACAGGAAGGGCTGTGGATCTAGTAGGTGCCCTTACAGACACATTACAGGACTACAGAAGGTAGGGTTACTATGGAGAACTATGGAAAGAGGTTGAAGAGATTACAGAGCACTGCAAAATAAGTGTACAAACAGCGTGTAAACGACAGCCTAAAACAAGCTTAGATTTCATGACTCATTGATGATGAGCACTGTAGGACAGAAACATAGTGACCAAAGTGATGGTGAGAGCTTCCAAAGAGCTTATCTTTAATCAGGTGCTTGACAGTCTCACAGCTGAGCTGCAGAGGCGTTTTTCATAGAAGAATTGTGAGATAATGCAAAGGGTCCAGTCTCTCAACCCAAAGAGGACACCATTCTTGAATGAGGAGCCTCTGTTTGCCTTTGCTCAGACCTTTGAGTTCGATTTAGAGGACCTCAATCAAACATGAGGTTCATCCAACCAAGGGACTTCTTGATAGGAGAGATAGAAGTGGAAGGAACAGACTGTCTACTCTCCTTGGCTTTGTTGTGTTTCTAGAACCTTTATAAAGAGATCTTCCATGAGCTATTTCGACTTTGTGAGATTTCTGTTGTTACCCCAGTCAGCAGTGCTTCTTGCGAGAGAAGCTTCTCAGCCTTAAAACGGATTAAAACCCACCTTAGAACAATAATGGTTGATGACAGGTTAAGTCACCTCGGAATTGTATGCTGTTTTAAATCTACCAGGGATAATTTGGCACTTAGGTGGTCCCTCTGATCATGATTAACACCTGCACTGTGTACTAGCTAGTACACTGACATTCTAAAATGATAATCCAAAGGATATCACATCACAGATTTCATTTGGTCTTGATTAGGCCAATTCCAAAATGTTTCTTTGCTATTAGTTAACATAATATATATGAGCATAAATATGATACTGTACGTTTGTAATATTGAAATATGCTTTATTTTTCAAGTCCATTTCTGCTTGATACCCTGGTATGTCAAATTGCAGTGTTTTTTTTAAAACAAATGTTATCTTACCCTCTTAGTGCTTGAGCTTTATTTTCTGAAAATATTTTGAATGTTCAACACACACAGAGAGAGAGAGAGAGAATTCTACAATACAATTCTAGTTCTTCCACTGCACCTTCCTCTATATTCCACACACCAGAATTCTGTATTTTAGTCTATGATTGCCATATGAGTGTACAAACAATCTGTGAAAATAAATTAATGACACAACTGTACCAAAAAAATACCAACGTTTAAAAATAGTGCCTGCTTGGTCTTCACAGCTGTTTCACAAAGTGTTCATTGCCAGTTCTAAGGTATCCTTTGATGGCATATATATTTGTTCCACATTAGGACCTACAGCAGATACATATATATTCAACCACTAGGGTGTACTGATGAGCTATGGGAGATATAACAAAAATGAATCATAGTAGAGGCCGACTGAAAATATATTATTTCAGGGTAGATAAGGGAAGGGAAGGGCAGGTTAAATTAAAAACATGACAGCCAGACAGGCCAGTGTATGAATCAAATGGATTTGCATGGAATAGGAATTAGCTGACTTTGTGATCTGTAAGGTAAGTATAAACCTTATTGTGTCAAGAAGATTACACGTTTTCTTTGCCATTTCCTGAAACATAGCAACGTTTAAGACATGGACGTCACGTTGTAATGTTAATGAGGTACCCAAAAGTAGTTTGAAGTAATGTTTTCATTTTATTAGCTAAACAAAACTTGTTTAAACAGCGAAATTGTCACGGAAATCTGCCTTGTTTGTATAGCGATGATGAAAAGAACGTAATTTTAGGCTGTAATGATCTCCAAAATTCTAATCATTAGGTCATCACACTGTTGATATAGCAACGGACGCTAATCCTTTATTGAATCCCATTGTGACGCGGAGGGGGACACTTTTTGGCCGGGGGATAGTATTTGGCATGACACCCACTTGAACTTATTTCTCATTTTGTTGCGTTACAAAGTGGGATTGAAATTGATTTAATTGTCATGTTTTGTTATTGGTCTACACAAAATACTACATAATGTCAAAGTGAAAAGAAAATTTTACGAAATGTTACAAATTAATAAAAAACATGTAACTAAATTATAGTTGTTGCATAAGTATTCACCCCCCTTTTGTTTAGGCAAGCTTAAATTATTTCAGACGTCAAATGTGGTTTAACAAAACATGTGGACTCACTCTCTGTGAAACAATAAGGTTTGAATGACTATCCCTTCCGCTGTCCACCATACAGTGGGGCAAAAAAGTATTTAGTCAGCCACCAATTGTGCAAGTTCTCCCACTTAAAAAGATGAGAGAGGCCTGTAATTTTCATCATAGGTACACTTCAACTATGACAGACAAAATTAGAAAAAAAATCCAGAAAATCACATTGTAGGATTTTTTATGAATTTATTTGCAAATTATGGTGGGAAAAAAGTATTTCTCTCTCTCATCTTTTTAAGTGGGAGGACTTGCACAATTGGTGGCTGACTAAATACTTTTTTGCCCCACTGTACATACAACATCTGGAAGGTCCTTCAGTAAAGTATTGAATTTTAAGCACATATTTAACTACAAAGACCAGGGAGCTTTTCGAAAGGGCCGTGATTGGTAGATGGGTAACAATAGACAATCTGACATTGAATATATCTTTAAGCATGGTTAATTTAAATGTATGCTATAGATGATGCGTTAAACCACCCAGACACATCAAATATGCAGGACAGGAAGGAAACTGCAGATGTCACCACCAGGCAAGTCAGTAAATAACAATGTCTTATTGTCTTATTTACAATAACAGCCTACCCCGGATGACCAATTTGACATTACAGAGTATTTGGTGTAGAACTAAACAATCAAACTAACTGAAAAGTTCTACAGGTGACATTTCACCCGAAAATAAATGACTAGATAATGTTCTACCCGATCAGAATCATCTTAGTTACAATTTTATTTCCTAAATGGTGTTGCTAAATGCTATTGCATTTGGGGACTATATTTCACAATAAGGATTTCAGCATACTTTATTCAGACAAGTGTATTCTACAGCAGCAAACAGTATAGACATTAAAGGCCTACTTACAATGTGATAATGTAATTTTGGAGCCTACAATGGAAAAGTTATTATTCTAGGTTTGCGTCATATAACCTACTCCTTGCAAGTCATGTAGCCTACAGATTATAACTAAACCATAGGTGATGATGATCAAATCAAATTTATTTATAAAGCCCTTTGTACATAAGCTGATATATAAGCTATATCATCTACTGCATCTTTATGTAATACATGTATCACTAGCCACTTTAAACTATGCCACTTTGTTTACATAACCTACATTACTCATCTCATATGTATATACTGTACTCGATACCATCTACTGCATCTTTCCTATGCCGTTCTGTACCATCACTCATTCATATATCTTTATGTTCATATTCTTTATCCCTTTACACTTGTGTGTGTAAGGTAGTAGTTTTGGAATTGTTAGGTTAGATTACTCGTTGGTTATTACTGCATTGTCGGAACTAGAAGCACAATCATTTCGCTACGCTCGCATTATTATCTGCTAACCATGTGTATGTGACAAATAACATTTGATTTGATTTGAATTTGCATACCGCCCAAACAGATCCACAGATGATGCAATCTCTATTGCACTCCACACTGCCCTTTCCCACCTGGACAAAAGGAACACCGATGTGAGAATGCTATTCATTGACGACAGCTCAGCATTCAACACCATAGTACCCTCAAAGCTCATCACTAAGCTAAGGAACCTGGGACTAAACACCTCCCTCTGCAACTGGATCCTGGACTTCCTGATGGGCCAACCCCAGGTGGTGAGGGTAGGAAGCAACATATCTGCCACGCTGATCCTCAACACTGGAACTCCACAGGGGTTCGTGCTCAGTCCCCTCCTGTACTCCCTGTTCACCCACGACTGCATGGCCAGGCACGACTCCAACACCATCATTAAGTTTGCTGACGACACAACAGTGTTAGGCCTGATAACCGACAATGACGAGACAGTCGATAGGGAGGAGGTCAGAGACCTGGCTGGGTGGTGCCAGAATAACAACCTATTCCTCAACGTAACCAACACTAAAGAGATGATTGTGGACGACAGGAAAAGGAGCACCGAGCACGTCCCCATTCTCATCGACGGGGCTGTAGTGGAGCAGGTTGAGAGCTTTAAATTCATTGGCATCCACATCAACATCAAACTAGAATGGTCCAAACACATCAAGACAGTCGTGAAGAGGGCACGACAAAGCCTATTCCCCCTCAGGAAACTAAAAAGATTTGGCATGGGTCCTGAGATCCTCAAAAGGTTCTACAGCTGCAACATCGAGAGCATCCTGACAGGTTGCATCACTGCCTGGTACGGCAATTGCCGGGCCTCCGACCGCAAGGCACTTCAGAGGGTAGTGCGTACGGCCCAGTACATCACTGGGGCAAAGCTGCCTGCCATCCAGGACCTCTACACCAGGCGATGTCAGAGGAAGGCCCTAAAAATGTCAAAGACCCCAGCCACCCCAGTCATAGACTGTTCTCTCTACTACCGCTTGGCAAGCAGTGCCGGAGTGCCAAGTCTAGGAAAAAAAGGCTTCTCAACAGTTTTTACCACCAAGACATAAGACTCCTGAACAGGTAACCAAATGGTTACCCGGACTATTTGCATTGTGTCCCTCCCCCAAACCCCTCTTTTACGCTGCTGCTACTCTCTGTTTATCTTATATGCATAGTCACTTTAACTATACATTTATGTACATACTACCTCAATTGGCCCGACCAACCAGTGCTCCCGCACATTGGCTAACCGGGCTATCTGCATTGTGTCCCGCCACCCACCAACCCCTCTTTATGCTACTGCTACTCTCTGTTCATCATATATGCATAGTCACTTTAACCATACCCACATGTACATACTACCTCAATCAGCCTGTCTAACCGGTGTCTGTATAGAGCCTTGCTAAACTTATTTTCACATTTCTTTTCACTGTTGTTTTATTTCTAACTTACCTACACACACATACTTTTTCTTTCTCTCCGCACTATTGGTTAGAGCCTGTAAGTAAGCATTGATTTGTAAACTTTGATTTGATAAACTTTGTAAAGTAAACTTTGATTTGATTTGATGTTCTCCACTGTCACTATTCATATCCATGGTAACCAAGACGACAAACTTTTGAAAAAACATTATCATGTCATTTGCTTGTCATTGTGGTAATGACACAATACTTAGAGATGACTATTTTGTGTAAAAAAAGTAACAAATGGCTTATGTACATCTAATATGTATATAGTTTCCATTTGACCCTTTTTTTAAACAGTTTCTAATTATCAAGACTTTTGTACATGTAATTAAACAAAAATATATATTTCACCTTTATTTAACCAGGTAAGCTAGTTGAGAACAAGTTCTCATTTACAACTGCGACCTGGCCAAGAATAAAGCATAGCAGTTCGACACAAACAACACAGAGTTACACATGGAGTAAACAGTCAATAATACAGTAGAAAAAGTATATGTACAGTGTGTGCAAATGAGCTAAGATGAGGGAGGTAAGGAAATAAATAGGCCATGTGTAACGGCTCTCGTTTGAAGGAGTGGACCAAAGCGCAGCGTGGAAAGTGTTCATTATTTTTATTATCAAAAAAACACTCAAACAAAATAACAAAGTCTAAATGAAAGTGAACAGTTCTGTCAGGTACAAAACAGAAAACAACATCCCACAAAACTAAAAGGGAAAATGACAACTTATATATGATCCCCAATCAGAGACAACGATAGACAGCTGCCTCTGATTGGGAACCACACTAACATAGAAATAAGGAAACTAGAATGCCCACCCTAGTCACATCCTGACCTAACCAAAATAGAGAATAAAAACCTCTCTATGGCCAGGGCGTGACACCATGGTGGCTAATAACAATATACCAATTAAACACTGGAGTGATTGATGTGCAGAAGATGAATGTGCAAGTAGAGATACTGTGGTGCAAATGAGCAAGATTAATAAATAAATACAGTATGGGGATGAGGTAGTTAGATGGGCTATTTACAGATGGGCTATGTACAGGTGCAGTGATCTGTGAGCTACTCTGATACATAGCAATACATAGCAGAATGTGTGAGACAGGAGAAAAACAGTGCAAAACAGTGAAATCCAGACATGAAATGCTTTAGAAAATCAAATAAAACAACATATTGAATGCAGATGGATGTGGAGAAAATACATGTAAATCAAATGTGTCTATACTGTATACTGTATATAGTTCTATGTATATATACACTGCGTTACAACTAACCCCAAGCATAGGACACTTTACTAATTAGTCTTGTGAGAAAATACAACAATTATTATTGTCATCTTACTGATAAAAATGATATACTGTATGTCTATAATGTTCCAGAGGTCAGTAACACAAAAATAAAAACACATATACACATATTAGACATGTAGAGACACTAACATTGGCACATTGAATAACAGCTGTCTAAGTGATTTCTCATTTGAATAATTTAGCCTGTTACAGTTGTACCGGGTCTCCCCTATTCCCAATGCACTCAAATCACCCCCATTTACATATCATTATTTAGTAGAATTGGTATGAATATACCTTTCAGAAAATGTATCATTGCTTTAGGCTAGACAAAATATCAAATCCTGATTCTATTTTCCAATCAGATCTTTTTAGATGCAAACGCGATCCGACTGGGGAGCTTTCTTCCACTTGGTGTCTACTCCCCATCCTCAGACGCAGCTTCTCAGAAACAGACTGTGTACGAGCTGTGCATCTGCCCCAACGGCAAGCTGTACCTCTCCCCCGCCGGCAGCAGATCCAGCTGCTATTCCACAAGCAACGTCTGTCTCTGGAACTGATATAAAGAACACTCTTCCACCACCTGTGATGTTCACTGCTGCTCCAACATCAATAATAGCAAAACAAGGACAGTGGAGACGCCTTGGCCCCGTCCAGAACACTAGCACCTAGAGATGGGGAGGGAGAGAGAGAGACGGGGGGAGAGAGAGAGACGGGGGGGGGGGAGAGACGGGGGGAGAGAGAGAGACAGGGTGAGAGAGAGAGACGGGGGGAGAGAGAGACAGGGGGAGAGAGAGAGACGGGGGAGAGAGAGACGGGGGGAGAGAGAGAGAGAGACGGGGGAGAGAGAGAGACGGGGGGGAAAGAGAGAGACGGGGGGAGAGAGAGAGACGGGGGGAGAGAGACGACGGGGGGAGAGAGAGACAGGGCGAGAGAGAGAGACGGGGGAGAGAGAGAGACGGGGGAGAGAGAGAGACGGGGGAGAGAGAGAGACGGGGGAGAGAGAGAGACGGGGGGAGAGAGAGAGAGAGAGACGGGGGGAGGGAGAGAGACGGGGGGAGAGAGAGAGACGGGGGGAGAGAGAGAGACGGGGGGAGAGAGAGAGACAGGGGGAGAGAGAGAGAGAGAGAGACGGGGGGAGAGAGAGAGAGACGGGGGGAGAGAGACGGGGGGAGAGAGAGAGACGGTGGGAGAGAGAGAGACGGGGGTGCTCTAACTTGATGTAGACCTGTCAAGTATAAGCAATATAGCTAACATTTCACCCAGTCTATCAGAGGGCAAGTTGGACCTACTACCATGGTACTAATGGTTCACGTGCTGTTGGAGTTTTCAGAAGTTTGGAGTTGCGACTGGGAAGTTTCACTTGAGCTAAAATGTTTTTTACCCGAGGTGCCGAGTTCACGTCTGACCTTTTCACTTTTTCAACCAAAAGATGACAACAAATCATTTAAAAAAAAAACATTTGCAAATGTATCAATGTGAATAACGCAACTAGTTAGACCACCATCCCTCTTTCTGTATTTTCCATTGTCTTAAAAGTGTAATCATTTCAAATGTTACGTTTTCTATGTTCGATGTACTGTACTTTAAACTAAAACATGTTTTATAAAGATTTGTACTGGTAAATACAAAAACATTTAGTTTGCCACTTGACTTCCATACAGATGTAAATAACATGATGCTCAATAAGAAAGAACGTACATATATCCATGGTGCCCCCTGACGTACATGAAGAAAGAAAGCTAAATGGTTTAGAGAAGAATATGGGTTAATCATTTTCATATAAGGATGGTTTCCCTGACACAGATGAAGCCTGGAGAATCTCCTTTTCAGTGTCGTAAAGTACTTAAGTATAATACCATAATACTTTAGAGTACTACTTAAGTAATTTTTTTTTTTGGGGGGGGGGTATCTGTACTTTACTTTACTATTTAGATTTTGGACAACTTTTACTTCAAAATTATTTTTTAATTTTTTTAAATTAAAATTAAAATCTTGACACCCAAAAGTACTCGTTACATTTTGAATGCCTAGCAGGACAGGAAAATTGTCCAATTCACGCACTCATCAAGATAACAACCCTTGCGGACTCACTAAACAAATGCTTAGTTTCTTTTATTTCTGAGTGTTGGAGTGTTCTGGTTTACTTAATATAATATATATTATTATATAATATAAGGAATTTGAAACAATGTATACATTCACTTCTGATACTTAAGTATATTTAATACTAAATACTTATAGACTATTACTCAAGTAGAATTTTTACCTGAGTCATTTTTTATTAAGGCATCTTAATAACTAATTAATCACCACAGCTCTTTTTTAACATGTTTTTTAGTCCATGACTGCCCTTAATCTGTGTCTAGGAAACCGTCCCATAGATCTTATCCAACAGTATCATCTAGTAGTCATGTTCCCTCCCTCACCCGCATCGATTCCTCCATTTATTACGTTTTTTTTTGCCAAATAAAACCCATCAGATATACGTGGCCCTGTGGCCAGATTATCCTGTACGGAGATGCATCTGAAAGAGTCTAACTCCCACAACCCTTCACTTACTTCCTGTAACCCCAGGGCACTGTTACCCCTCCAGTAGAGACTATGATGCTACGGTCCATGTTTTTTTTAGACCTTTTAAGCCATTTTGCGCTGCTTGCACTGGGCTGAGGTGCTGGCGGATGTGCCTCTGCTTATCTCCTCCTGTATAGGTATAAGACATACTGTACTTTCCTATGCTCTTCCTGCAGTGATGGCTATTTTAAGAAACATGAGCTGGATCACATTATTTTGGGGTTTGAAAATGCCTATCCCTATTTAGAGTTATTCTTCTGAAATAAAGATTACAGAGTAGCATTAATGAGGGACTGTATTGGCTGATTTCCATGTGATTTTCCTCCTCATTAAGAAATTAAGACTGAAAAGATGCGTGCTTTGATGTGGGTGTTTCTTGTGTGTGTGTCATCGCATGTGGGATGCAATTTTTTTACAATTGCTTCTATCAGTTCGTATAGGTCATGCTGATCTCAGAGAGACACAGTGGCTTAAGACACTGATCTCGTAATCCATGTATTGTGAATTCAAGTATGGTTGTGGGGTACCTGAAAGTGGAGTGATGAAGTGGAAGTGTGCCTGGCAGTTAACCCATTGATTTATGGATTGAAACCATCCTCTGCTTTTCAGTTTGCTTTTAGCAATGAAGTGCAAACAGAAATATTAAACCGTCATTTCATGGGCATGTCTCAGTGCCCTCCGTGATTATTTTTTGACTGCTTCTGTCAGTTTGTACAGGTCATGCTGATTACAGTAGCGAAGCGGAAGCGTGATGTCTACTTTAACCACGTGTACGATCGGTCGAAACCACTCTCTGCTATCCAGTTCATTTTCAGCAAGTGCCCCAGTGGCCTAATGGATAAGGCACTGGCCTTCTAAGCCAGGGATTGTGGGTTTGAGTCCCATCTGGGGTGGATGAATGAAAATTCCTATGGAAGAAGAGAGATCAGCACATAACACAGAGTTTGATGGATTGAAGCTTTCTGATAAAATTTTAGAAATGAAGATTTAACAGGGATAAAAAAGGATAATTTCATGGGCATGTCTCTGTGCCCTCCGAAATGCAATTTTTTTTTACAACTGCTTCTATCAGTTTGTAATGGTCATGCTGATCACACATTTCCACAGTGACTTAAGACACTGACCGCCTAATCCATTTATTGTGAGTTCAAGCATTGTATTGGGGTACCTGAAAGTGGAGGGATGAAGTGGAAGAGTGCAGGGCAGTTAACCCAGTGATTTAGGGATCGAAACCATCCTCTGCTATCCAGTTTGCTTTTAGCAATGAAGTGCAAACAGAAATATTAAACCATCATTTCATGGGCATGTCTCAGTGCCCTCCGTGATTATTTTTTGACTGCTTCTGTCAGTTTGTACAGGTCATGCTGATTACAGAAGCGAAGCACAAGCGTGATGTCTCCTTTAACCATGTGTACGATCGGTCAAAATCACTCTCTGCTATCCAGTTCATTTTCAGCAAGTACCCCAGTGGCCTAATGGATAAGGCACTGGCCTTCTAAGCCAGGGATTGTGGCTTCGAGTTCCATCTGGGGTGGATGAATGAAAATTCCTATGGAGCAAGAGAGATCATCACAAACCACAGAGATTGATTGAATCTTTCTGATTCAATTTTAGAAATGAAGATTTAACAGGGATAAAAAAGGATAATTTCATGGGCATGTCTCTGTGCCCTCCGAAATGCTTTTTTTTTTACAACTGCTTCTATCAGTTCGTAATGGTCATGCTGATCACACATTTCCACAGTGACTTAAGACACTGACCGCCTAATCCATTTATTGTGAGTTCAAGCATTGTATTGGGGTACCTGAAAGTGGAGGGATAAAGTGGAAGAGTGTAGGGCAGTTAACCAAGTGATTTAGGGATCGAAACCATCCTCTGCTATCCAGTTTGCTTTTAGTAATGAAGTGCAAACAGAAGAGAAGAGCTGGGCACATAACACAGAGGTTGATGGATCGAAGCTATCCAATTCTACTTTTAGAAATGAAGTGTAAACAGGGATTATTTTTTTAAATTGGATAATTTCATGTGCATGTCTCTGTGCCCTCCGTAATTCTTTTTTTATTACTGCTTCTATCAATCCATATAGGTCATGCTGATCTCAGAGAGACACAGTGGCTTAAGACACTGATCTCCTAATCCATGTATTGAGAATTCAAGTATTGTTTTAGGGTACCTGAAAGTGGAGTGATGAAGTGGAAGTGTGCCTGGCAGTTAACCCAGTGATTTATGGATCAAAACCATCCTCTGCTATTCAGTTTGCTTTTAGCAATGAAGTGCAAACAGAAATATTAAACCATCATTTCTTGGGCATATCTAAGTGCCCTCCGTGATTATTTTTTGACTGCTTCTGTCAGTTTGTACAGGTCATGCTGATTACAGTAGCGAAGCATAAGCGTGATGTCTACTTTAACCACGTTTACGATCAGTCGAAATCACTCTCTGCTATCCAGTTCTTTTCAGCAAGTGCCCCAGTGGCCTAATGATAAGGCACTGGCCTTCTATGCCAGGGATTGTGGTTTCCAGTCCCATCTGGGGTGGATGAATGCAAATTCCTATGGTGGAAGAGAGATCTGCACATAAAAGAGAGTTTGATGGATTGAATCTTTCTGTTTCAATTTTAGAAATGAAGATTTAACAGGGATAAAAAATGATAATTTCATGTGCATGTCTCTGTGCAGTCCGTAATTCTTTTTTAATTACTGCTTCTATCAATCCAGGTCATGCTGATCACAGAGAGACACAGTGGCTTAAGACACTGATCTCCTAATCCATGTATTGTGAATTCAAGTATTGTTTTGGGGTACCTGAAAGTGGAGTGATGAAGGGGAAGTGTGCCTGGCAGTTAACCCAGTGATTTATGGATCGAAACCATCCTCTGCTTTTCAGTTTGCTTTTAGCAATGAAGTGCAAACAGAAATATTAAACTATCATTTCATGGGCATATCTAAGTGCCCTCCGTGATTATTTTTTGACTGCTTCTGTCAGTTTGTACAGGTCATGCTGATTACAGTAGCGAAGCGTAAGCGTGATGTCTACTTTAACCACGTGTACGATCAGTCGAAATCACTCTCTGCTATCCAGTTCTTTTCAGCAAGTGCCCCAGTGGCCTAATGGATAAGGCACTGGCCTTCTAAGCCAGGGATTGTGGGTTCGAGTCCCATCTGGAGTGGATGAATGCAAATTCCTATGGAGAAAGAGAGATCAGCACATAACAGAGAGTTTGATGGATTGAATCTTTCTGATTCAATTTTAGAAATGAAGATTTAACAGGGATAAAAAAGGATAATTTCATGGGCATGTCTCTGTGCCCTCCGAAATGCTTTTTTTTTTTACAACTGCTTCTATCAGTTCGTAATGGTCATGCTGATCACACATTTCCACAGTGACTTAAGACACTGGACGCCCAATCCATTTATTGTGAGTTCAAGCATTGTATTGGGGTACCTGAAAGTGGAGGGATGAAGTGGAAGAGTGCAGGGCAGTTAACCAAGTGATTTAGGGATCGAAACCATCCTCTGCTATCCAGTTTGCTTTTAGCAATGAAGTGCAAACAGAAGAGAAGAGCTGGGCACATAACACAGAGGTTGATGGATCGAAGCTCTCCAATTCTACTTTTAGAAATGAAGTGTAAACAGGGATTTTTTTTTTAAATTGGATAATTTCATGTGCATGTCTCTGTGCCCTCCGTAATTCTTTTTTTATTACTGCTTCTATCAATCCATATAGGTCATGCTGATCACAGAGAGACACAGTGGCTTAAGACACTGATCTCCTAATCCATGTATTGTGAATTCAAGTATTGTTTTGGGGTACCTGAAAGTGGAGTGATGAAGTGGAAGTGTGCCTGGCAGTTAACCCCAGTGATTTATGGATTGAAACCATCCTCTGCTTTTCAGTTTGCTTTTAGCAATGAAGTGCAAACAGAAATATTAAACCATAATTTCATGGGCATATCTAAGTGCCCTCCGTGATTATTTTTTGACTGCTTCTGTCAGTTTGTACAGGTCATGCTGATTACAGTAGCGAAGCGGAAGCGTGATGTCTACTTTAACCACGTGTACGATCAGTCGAAATCACTCTCTGCTATCCAGTTCTTTTCAGCAAGTGCCCCAGTGGCCTAATGGATAAGGCACTGGCCTTCTAAGCCAGGGATTGTGGGTTCGAGTCCCATCTGGGGTGGATGAATGCAAATTCCAATGGAGGAAGAGAGATCAGCACATAACAGAGAGTTTGATGGATTGAATCTTTCTGATTCAATTTTAGAAATGAAGATTTAACAGGGATAAAAAAGGAGAATTTCATGGGCATGTCTCTGTGCCCTCCGAAATGCTTTTTTTTTTTACAACTGCTTCTATCAGTTCGTAATGGTCATGCTGATCACACATTTCCACAGTGACTTAAGACACTGACCGCCTAATCCATTTATTGTGAGTTCAAGCATTGTATTGGGGTACCTGAAAGTGGAGGGATAAAGTGGAAGAGTGTAGGGCAGTTAACCAAGTGATTTAGGGATCGAAACCATCCTCTGCTATCCAGTTTGCTTTTAGTAATGAAGTGCAAACAGAAGAGAAGAGCTGGGCACATAACACAGAGGTTGATGGATCGAAGCTATCCAATTCTACTTTTAGAAATGAAGTGTAAACAGGGATTATTTTTTTAAATTGGATAATTTCATGTGCATGTCTCTGTGCCCTCCGTAATTCTTTTTTTATTACTGCTTCTATCAATCCATATAGGTCATGCTGATCTCAGAGAGACACAGTGGCTTAAGACACTGATCTCCTAATCCATGTATTGAGAATTCAAGTATTGTTTTAGGGTACCTGAAAGTGGAGTGATGAAGTGGAAGTGTGCCTGGCAGTTAACCCAGTGATTTATGGATCAAAACCATCCTCTGCTATTCAGTTTGCTTTTAGCAATGAAGTGCAAACAGAAATATTAAACCATCATTTCTTGGGCATATCTAAGTGCCCTCCGTGATTATTTTTTGACTGCTTCTGTCAGTTTGTACAGGTCATGCTGATTACAGTAGCGAAGCATAAGCGTGATGTCTACTTTAACCACGTTTACGATCAGTCGAAATCACTCTCTGCTATCCAGTTCTTTTCAGCAAGTGCCCCAGTGGCCTAATGATAAGGCACTGGCCTTCTATGCCAGGGATTGTGGTTTCCAGTCCCATCTGGGGTGGATGAATGCAAATTCCTATGGTGGAAGAGAGATCTGCACATAAAAGAGAGTTTGATGGATTGAATCTTTCTGTTTCAATTTTAGAAATGAAGATTTAACAGGGATAAAAAATGATAATTTCATGTGCATGTCTCTGTGCAGTCCGTAATTCTTTTTTAATTACTGCTTCTATCAATCCAGGTCATGCTGATCACAGAGAGACACAGTGGCTTAAGACACTGATCTCCTAATCCATGTATTGTGAATTCAAGTATTGTTTTGGGGTACCTGAAAGTGGAGTGATGAAGGGGAAGTGTGCCTGGCAGTTAACCCAGTGATTTATGGATCGAAACCATCCTCTGCTTTTCAGTTTGCTTTTAGCAATGAAGTGCAAACAGAAATATTAAACCATCATTTCATGGGCATATCTAAGTGCCCTCCGTGATTATTTTTTGACTGTTTCTGTCAGTTTGTACAGGTCATGCTGATTACAGTAGCGAAGCGTAAGCGTGATGTCTACTTTAACCACGTGTACGATCAGTCGAAATCACTCTCTGCTATCCAGTTCTTTTCAGCAAGTGCCCCAGTGGCCTAATGGATAAGGCACTGGCCTTCTAAGCCAGGGATTGTGGGTTCGAGTCCCATCTGGAGTGGATGAATGCAAATTCCTATGGAGAAAGAGAGATCAGCACATAACAGAGAGTTTGATGGATTGAATCTTTCTGATTCAATTTTAGAAATGAAGATTTAACAGGGATAAAAAAGGATAATTTCATGGGCATGTCTCTGTGCCCTCCGAAATGCTTTTTTTTTTTTACAACTGCTTCTATCAGTTCGTAATGGTCATGCTGATCACACATTTCCACAGTGACTTAAGACACTGACCGCCTAATCCATTTATTGTGAGTTCAAGCATTGTATTGGGGTACCTGAAAGTGGAGGGATGAAGTGGAAGAGTGCAGGGCAGTTAAACAAGTGATTTATGGATCGAAACCATCCTCTGCTTTTCAGTTTGCTTTTAGCAATGAAGTGCAAACAGAAATATTAAACCATCATTTCATGGGCATATCTAAGTGCCCTCCGTGATTATTTTTTGACTGCTTCTGTCAGTTTGTACAGGTCATGCTGATTACAGTAGCGAAGCGGAAGCGTGATGTCTACTTTAACCACGTGTACGATCAGTCGAAATCACTCTCTGCTATCCAGTTCTTTTCAGCAAGTGCCCCAGTGGCCTAATGGATAAGGCACTGGCTTTCTAAGCCAGGGATTGTGGGTTCGAGTCCCATCTGGGGTGGATGAACGCAAATTCCAATGGAGGAAGAGAGATCAGCACATAACAGAGAGTTTGATGGATTGAATCTTTCTGATTCAATTTTAGAAATTAAGATTTAACAGGGATAAAAAAGGAGAATTTCATGGGCATGTCTCTGTGCCCTCCGAAATGCTTTTTTTTTTTACAACTGCTTCTATCAGTTCGTAATGGTCATGCTGATCACACATTTCCACAGTGACTTAAGACACTGACCGCCTAATCCATTTATTGTGAGTTCAAGCATTGTATTGGGGTACCTGAAAGTGGAGTGATGAAGTGGAAGTATGCCTGGCAGTTAACCCAGTGATTTATGGATCGAAACCATCCTCTGCTATCCAGTTTGCTTTTAGCAATGAAGTGCAAACAGAAATATTAAACCATCATTTCATGGGCATATCTAAGTGCCCTCCGTGATTATTTTTTGACTGCTTCTGTCAGTTTGTACAGGTCATGCTGATTACAGAAGCGAAGCACAAGCGTGATGTCTCCTTTAACCATGTGTACGATCGGTCAAAATCACTCTCTGCTATCCAGTTGATTTTCTGCAAGTACCCCAGTGGCCTAATGGATAAGGCACTGGCCTTCTAAGCCAGGGATTGTGGGTTCGAGTCCCATCTGGGGTGGATGAATGCAAATTCCTATGGAGGAAGAGAGATCAGCACATAACAGAGAGTTTGATGGATTGAATCTTTCTGATTCAATTTTAGAAATGAAGATTTAACAGGGATAAAAAAGGATAATTTCATGGGCATGTCTCTGTGCCCTCCGAAATGCTTTTTTTTTTTACAACTGCTTCTATCAGTTCGTAATGGTCATGCTGATCACACATTTCCACAGTGACTTAAGACACTGGACGCCCAATCCATTTATTGTGAGTTCAAGCATTGTATTGGGGTACCTGAAAGTGGAGGGATGAAGTGGAAGAGTGCAGGGCAGTTAACCAAGTGATTTAGGGATCGAAACCATCCTCTGCTATCCAGTTTGCTTTTAGCAATGAAGTGCAAACAGAAGAGAAGAGCTGGGCACATAACACAGAGGTTGATGGATCGAAGCTCTCCAATTCTACTTTTAGAAATGAAGTGTAAACAGGGATTTTTTTTTTAAATTGGATAATTTCATGTGCATGTCTCTGTGCCCTCCGTAATTCTTTTTTTATTACTGCTTCTATCAATCCATATAGGTCATGCTGATCACAGAGAGACACAGTGGCTTAAGACACTGACCGCCTAATCCATTTATTGTGAGTTCAAGCATTGTATTGGGGTACCTGAAAGTGGAGGGATGAAGTGGAAGAGTGCAGGGCAGTTAAACAAGTGATTTATGGATCGAAACCATCCTCTGCTTTTCAGTTTGCTTTTAGCAATGAAGTGCAAACAGAAATATTAAACCATCATTTCATGGGCATATCTAAGTGCCCTCCGTGATTATTTTTTGACTGCTTCTGTCAGTTTGTACAGGTCATGCTGATTACAGTAGCGAAGCACAAGCGTGATGTCTACTTTAACCACGTGTACGATCAGTCGAAATCACTCTCTGCTATCCAGTTCTTTTCAGCAAGTGCCCCAGTGGCCTAATGGATAAGGCACTGGCTTTCTAAGCCAGGGATTGTGGGTTCGAGTCCCATCTGGGGTGGATGAACGCAAATTCCAATGGAGGAAGAGAGATCAGCACATAACAGAGAGTTTGATGGATTGAATCTTTCTGATTCAATTTTAGAAATTAAGATTTAACAGGGATAAAAAAGGAGAATTTCATGGGCATGTCTCTGTGCCCTCCGAAATGCTTTTTTTTTTTACAACTGCTTCTATCAGTTCGTAATGGTCATGCTGATCACACATTTCCACAGTGACTTAAGACACTGACCGCCCAATCCATTTATTGTGAGTTCAAGCATTGTATTGGGGTACCTGAAAGTGGAGTGATGAAGTGGAAGTATGCCTGGCAGTTAACCCAGTGATTTATGGATCGAAACCATCCTCTGCTATCCAGTTTGCTTTTAGCAATGAAGTGCAAACAGAAATATTAAACCATCATTTCATGGGCATATCTAAGTGCCCTCCGTGATTATTTTTTGACTGCTTCTGTCAGTTTGTACAGGTCATGCTGATTACAGAAGCGAAGCACAAGCGTGATGTCTCCTTTAACCATGTGTACGATCGGTCAAAATCACTCTCTGCTATCCAGTTGATTTTCTGCAAGTACCCCAGTGGCCTAATGGATAAGGCACTGGCCTTCTAAGCCAGGGATTGTGGGTTCGAGTATGGAGGAAGAGAGATCAGCACATAACAGAGAGTTTGATGGATTGAATCTTTCTGATTCAATTTTAGAAATGAAGATTTAACAGGGATAAAAAAGGATAATTTCATGGGCATGTCTCTGTGCCCTCCGAAATGCTTTTTTTTTTTACAACTGCTTCTATCAGTTCGTAATGGTCATGCTGATCACACATTTCCACAGTGACTTAAGACACTGGACGCCCAATCCATTTATTGTGAGTTCAAGCATTGTATTGGGGTACCTGAAAGTGGAGGGATGAAGTGGAAGAGTGCAGGGCAGTTAACCAAGTGATTTAGGGATCGAAACCATCCTCTGCTATCCAGTTTGCTTTTAGCAATGAAGTGCAAACAGAAGAGAAGAGCTGGGCACATAACACAGAGGTTGATGGATCGAAGCTATCCAATTCTACTTTTAGAAATGAAGTGTAAACAGGGATTTTTTTTTTAAATTGGATAATTTCATGTGCATGTCTCTGTGCCCTCCGTAATTCTTTTTTTATTACTGCTTCTATCAATCCATATAGGTCATGCTGATCACAGAGAGACACAGTGGCTTAAGACACTGATCTCCTAATCCATGTATTGTGAATTCAAGTATTGTTTTGGGGTACCTGAAAGTGGAGTGATGAAGTGGAAGTGTGCCTGGCAGTTAACCCCAGTGATTTATGGATTGAAACCATCCTCTGCTTTTCAGTTTGCTTTTAGCAATGAAGTGCAAACAGAAATATTAAACCATAATTTCATGGGCATATCTAAGTGCCCTCCGTGATTATTTTTTGACTGCTTCTGTCAGTTTGTACAGGTCATGCTGATTACAGTAGCGAAGCGGAAGCGTGATGTCTACTTTAACCACGTGTACGATCAGTCGAAATCACTCTCTGCTATCCAGTTCTTTTCAGCAAGTGCCCCAGTGGCCTAATGGATAAGGCACTGGCCTTCTAAGCCAGGGATTGTGGGTTCGAGTCCCATCTGGGGTGGATGAATGCAAATTCCAATGGAGGAAGAGAGATCAGCACATAACAGAGAGTTTGATGGATTGAATCTTTCTGATTCAATTTTAGAAATGAAGATTTAACAGGGATAAAAAAGGAGAATTTCATGGGCATGTCTCTGTGCCCTCCGAAATGCTTTTTTTTTTTACAACTGCTTCTATCAGTTCGTAATGGTCATGCTGATCACACATTTCCACAGTGACTTAAGACACTGACCGCCCAATCCATTTATTGTGAGTTCAAGCATTGTATTGGGGTACCTGAAAGTGGAGTGATGAAGTGGAAGTATGCCTGGCAGTTAACCCAGTGATTTATGGATCGAAACCATCCTCTGCTATCCAGTTTGCTTTTAGCAATGAAGTGCAAACAGAAATATTAAACCATCATTTCATGGGCATATCTAAGTGCCCTCCGTGATTATTTTTTGACTGCTTCTGTCAGTTTGTACAGGTCATGCTGATTACAGAAGCGAAGCACAAGCGTGATGTCTCCTTTAACCATGTGTACGATCGGTCAAAATCACTCTCTGCTATCCAGTTGATTTTCTGCAAGTACCCCAGTGGCCTAATGGATAAGGCACTGGCCTTCTAAGCCAGGGATTGTGGGTTTGAGTCCCATCTGGGGTGGATGAATGCAAATTCCTATGGAGGAAGAGAGATCAGCACATAACAGAGAGTTTGATGGATTGAATCTTTCTGATTCAATTTTAGAAATGAAGATTTAACAGGGATAAAAAAGGAAAATTTCATGGGCATGTCTCTGTGCCCTCCGAAATGCTTTTTTTTTTTACAACTGCTTCTATCAGTTCGTAATGGTCATGCTGATCACACATTTCCACAGTGACTTAAGACACTGACCGCCCAATCCATTTATTGTGAGTTCAAGCATTGTATTGGGGTACCTGAAAGTGGAGTGATGAAGTGGAAGTATGCCTGGCAGTTAACCCAGTGATTTATGGATCGAAACCATCCTCTGCTATCCAGTTTGCTTTTAGCAATGAAGTGCAAACAGAAATATTAAACCATCATTTCATGGGCATATCTAAGTGCCCTCCGTGATTATTTTTTGACTGCTTCTGTCAGTTTGTACAGGTCATGCTGATTACAGAAGCGAAGCACAAGCGTGATGTCTCCTTTAACCATGTGTACGATCGGTCAAAATCACTCTCTGCTATCCAGTTGATTTTCTGCAAGTACCCCAGTGGCCTAATGGATAAGGCACTGGCCTTCTAAGCCAGGGATTGTGGGTTCGAGTCCCATCTGGGGTGGATGAATGCAAATTCCTATGGAGGAAGAGAGATCAGCACATAACAGAGAGTTTGATGGATTGAATCTTTCTGATTCAATTTTAGAAATGAAGATTTAACAGGGATAAAAAAGGAGAATTTCATGGGCATGTCTCTGTGCCCTCCGAAATGCTTTTTTTTTTTACAACTGCTTCTATCAGTTCGTAATGGTCATGCTGATCACACATTTCCACAGTGACTTAAGACACTGACCGCCTAATCCATTTATTGTGAGTTCAAGCATTGTATTGGGGTACCTGAAAGTGGAGGGATGAAGTGGAAGAGTGCAGGGCAGTTAACCAAGTGATTTAGGGATCGAAACCATCCTCTGCTATCCAGTTTGCTTTTAGCAATGAAGTGCAAACAGAAGAGAAGAGCTGGGCACATAACACAGAGGTTGATGGATCGAAGCTCTCCAATTCTACTTTTAGAAATGAAGTGTAAACAGGGATTTTTTTTTTAAATTGGATAATTTCATGTGCATGTCTCTGTGCCCTCCGTAATTCTTTTTTTATTACTGCTTCTATCAATCCATATAGGTCATGCTGATCACAGAGAGACACAGTGGCTTAAGACACTGACCGCCCAATCCATTTATTGTGAGTTCAAGCATTGTATTGGGGTACCTGAAAGTGGAGTGATGAAGTGGAAGTATGCCTGGCAGTTAACCCAGTGATTTATGGATCGAAACCATCCTCTGCTATCCAGTTTGCTTTTAGCAATGAAGTGCAAACAGAAATATTAAACCATCATTTCATGGGCATATCTAAGTGCCCTCCGTGATTATTTTTGACTGCTTCTGTCAGTTTGTACAGGTCATGCTGATTACAGAAGCGAAGCACAAGCGTGATGTCTCCTTTAACCATGTGTACGATCGGTCAAAATCACTCTCTGCTATCCAGTTGATTTTCTGCAAGTACCCCAGTGGCCTAATGGATAAGGCACTGGCCTTCTAAGACAGGGATTGTGGGTTCGAGTCCCATCTGGGGTGGATAAATGCAAATTCCTATGGAGGAAGAGAGATCAGCACATAACAGAGAGTTTGATGGATTGAATCTTTCTGATTCAATTTTAGAAATTAAGATTTAACAGGGATAAAAAAAGAGAATTTCATGGGCATGTCTCTGTGCCCTCCGAAATGCTTTTTTTTTTTACAACTGCTTCTATCAGTTCGTAATGGTCATGCTGATCACACATTTCCACAGTGACTTAAGACACTGACCGCCCAATCCATTTATTGTGAGTTCAAGCATTGTATTGGGGTACCTGAAAGTGGAGTGATGAAGTGGAAGTATGCCTGGCAGTTAACCCAGTGATTTATGGATCGAAACCATCCTCTGCTATCCAGTTTGCTTTTAGCAATGAAGTGCAAACAGAAATATTAAACCATCATTTCATGGGCATATCTAAGTGCCCTCCGTGATTATTTTTTGACTGCTTCTGTCAGTTTGTACAGGTCATGCTGATTACAGAAGCGAAGCACAAGCGTGATGTCTCCTTTAACCATGTGTACGATCGGTCAAAATCACTCTCTGCTATCCAGTTGATTTTCTGCAAGTACCCCAGTGGCCTAATGGATAAGGCACTGGCCTTCTAAGCCAGGGATTGTGGGTTTGAGTCCCATCTGGGGTGGATGAATGCAAATTCCTATGGAGGAAGAGAGATCAGCACATAACAGAGAGTTTGATGGATTGAATCTTTCTGATTCAATTTTAGAAATGAAGATTTAACAGGGATAAAAAAGGAGAATTTCATGGGCATGTCTCTGTGCCCTCCGAAATGCTTTTTTTTTTTACAACTGCTTCTATCAGTTCGTAATGGTCATGCTGATCACACATTTCCACAGTGACTTAAGACACTGACCGCCCAATCCATTTATTGTGAGTTCAAGCATTGTATTGGGGTACCTGAAAGTGGAGTGATGAAGTGGAAGTATGCCTGGCAGTTAACCCAGTGATTTATGGATCGAAACCATCCTCTGCTATCCAGTTTGCTTTTAGCAATGAAGTGCAAACAGAAATATTAAACCATCATTTCATGGGCATATCTAAGTGCCCTCCGTGATTATTTTTTGACTGCTTCTGTCAGTTTGTACAGGTCATGCTGATTACAGAAGCGAAGCACAAGCGTGATGTCTCCTTTAACCATGTGTACGATCGGTCAAAATCACTCTCTGCTATCCAGTTGATTTTCTGCAAGTACCCCAGTGGCCTAATGGATAAGGCACTGGCCTTCTAAGCCAGGGATTGTGGGTTCGAGTCCCATCTGGGGTGGATGAATGCAAATTCCTATGGAGGAAGAGAGATCAGCACATAACAGAGAGTTTGATGGATTGAATCTTTCTGATTCAATTTTAGAAATGAAGATTTAACAGGGATAAAAAAGGAGAATTTCATGGGCATGTCTCTGTGCCCTCCGAAATGCTTTTTTTTTTACAACTGCTTCTATCAGTTCGTAATGGTCATGCTGATCACACATTTCCACAGTGACTTAAGACACTGACCGCCCAATCCATTTATTGTGAGTTCAAGCATTGTATTGGGGTACCTGAAAGTGGAGTGATGAAGTGGAAGTATGCCTGGCAGTTAACCCAGTGATTTATGGATCGAAACCATCCTCTGCTATCCAGTTTGCTTTTAGCAATGAAGTGCAAACAGAAATATTAAACCATCATTTCATGGTCATATCTAAGTGCCCTCCGTGATTATTTTTGACTGCTTCTGTCAGTTTGTACAGGTCATGCTGATTACAGAAGCGAAGCACAAGCGTGATGTCTCCTTTAACCATGTGTACGATCGGTCAAAATCACTCTCTGCTATCCAGTTGATTTTCTGCAAGTACCCCAGTGGCCTAATGGATAAGGCACTGGCCTTCTAAGCCAGGGATTGCTGGTTCGAGTCCCATCTGGGGTGGATGAACTCAAATTCCAATGGAGGAAGAGAGATCAGCACATAACAGAGAGTTTGATGGATTGAATCTTTCTGATTCAATTTTAGAAATTAAGATTTAACAGGGATAAAAAAGGAGAATTTCATGGGCATGTCTCTGTGCCCTCCGAAATGCTTTTTTTTTTTACAACTGCTTCTATCAGTTCGTAATGGTCATGCTGATCACACATTTCCACAGTGACTTAAGACACTGACCGCCCAATCCATTTATTGTGAGTTCAAGCATTGTATTGGGGTACCTGAAAGTGGAGGGATGAAGTGGAAGAGTGCAGGGCAGTTAACCAAGTGATTTAGGGATCGAAACCATCCTCTGCTATCCAGTTTGCTTTTAGCAATGAAGTGCAAACAGAAATATTAAACCATCATTTCATGGGCATATCTAAGTGCCCTCCGTGATTATTTTTGACTGCTTCTGTCAGTTTGTACAGGTCATGCTGATTACAGTAGCGAAGCGGAAGCGTGATGTCTACTTTAACCACGTGTACGATCAGTCGAAATCACTCTCTGCTATCCAGTTCTTTTCAGGAAGTGCCCCAGTGGCCTAATGGATAAGGCACTGGCCTTCTAAGCCAGGGATTGTGGGTTCGAGTCCCATCTGGGGTGGATGAATGCAAGTTCCAATGGAGGAAGAGAGATCAGCACATAACAGAGAATTGATGGATTGAATCTTTCTGATTCAATTTTAGAAATGAAGATTTAACAGGGATAAAAAAGGAGAATTTCATGGGCATGTCTCTGTGCCTCCGAAATGCTTTTTTTTTTACAACTGCTTCTATCAGTTCGTAATGGTCATGCTGATCACACATTTCCACAGTGACTTAAGACACTGACCGCCCAATCCATTTATTGTGAGTTCAAGCATTGTATTGGGGTACCTGAAAGTGGAGGGATGAAGTGGAAGAGTGCAGGGCAGTTAACCAAGTGATTTAGGGATCGAAACCATCCTCTGCTATCCAGTTTGCTTTTAGCAATGAAGTGCAAACAGAAGAGAAGAGCTGGGCACATAACACAGAGGTTGATGGATCGAAGCTATCCAATTCTACTTTGAGAAATGAAGTGTAAACAGGGATTTTTTTTTTAAATTTGATAATTTCATGTGCATGTCTCTGTGCCCTCCGTAATTCTTTTTTATTACTGCTTCTATCAATCCATATAGGTCATGCTGATCACAGAGAGACACAGTGGCTTAAGACACTGATCTCCTAATCCATGTATTGTGAATTCAAGTATTGTTTTGGGGTACCTGAAAGTGGAGTGATGAAGTGGAAGTGTGCCTGGCAGTTAACCCAGTGATTTATGGATTGAAACCATCCTCTGCTTTTCAGGTTTGCTTTTAGCAATGAAGTGCAAACAGAAATATTAAACCATCATTTCATGGGCATATCTAAGTGCCCTCCGTGATTATTTTTTGACTGCTTCTGTCAGTTTGTACAGGTCATGCTGATTACAGAAGCGAAGCACAAGCGTGATGTCTCCTTTAACCATGTGTACGATCGGTCAAAATCACTCTCTGCTATCCAGTTGATTTTCTGCAAGTACCCCAGTGGCCTAATGGATAAGGCACTGGCCTTCTAAGCCAGGGATTGTGGGTTCGAGTCCATCTGGGGTGGATGAATGCAAATTCCTATGGAGGAAGAGAGATCAGCACAAAACAGAGAGTTTGATGGATTGAATCTTTCTGATTCAATTTTAGAAATGAAGATTTAACAGGGATAAAAAAGGATAATTCATGGGCATGTCTCTGTGCCCTCCGAAATGCTTTTTTTTTTTACAACTGCTTCTATCAGATCGTAATGGTCATGCTGATCACACATTTCCACAGTGACTTAAGACACTGACCGCCCAATCCATTATTGTGAGTTCAAGCATTGTATTGGGGTACCTGAAAGTGGAGGGATGAAGTGGAAGAGAGGGGCAGGGCAGTAACCAAGTGATTTAGGGATCGAAACCATCCTCTGCTATCCAGTTTGCTTTTAGCAATGAAGTGCAAACAGAAGAGAAGAGCTGGGCACATAACACAGAGTTGATGGATCGAAGCTCTTCCAATTCTACTTTTAGAAATGAAGTGTAAACAGGGATTTTTTTTTTAAATTGGATAATTTCATGTGCATGTCTCTGTGCCCTCCGTGATTATTTTTTGACTGCTTCTGTCAGTTTTGTACGGTTCATGCTGATTACAGTAGCGAGCGGAAGCGTGATGTCTACTTTAACCACGTGTACGATCAGTCGAATCACTCTCTGCTATCCAGTTCTTTCAGCAAGTGCCCCAGTGGCCTAATGGATAAGGCACTGGCCTTCTAAGCCAGGGGATTGTGGGTTCGAGTCCCATCTGGGGTGGATGAACGCAAATTCCAATGGAGGAAGAGAGATCAGCACATAACAGAGAGTTTGAATGGGTTGAATCTTTCTGATTCAATTTTAGAAATGAAGATTTAACAGGGATAAAAAGGAGAATTTCATGGGCATGTCTCTGTGCCCTCCGAAATGCTTTTTTTTTTTACAACTGCTTCTATCAGTTCGTAATGGTCATGCTGATCACACATTTCCACAGTGACTTAAGACACTGACCGCCCAATCCATTTATTGTGAGTTCAAGCATTGTATTGGGGTACCTGAAAGTGGAGTGATGAAGTGGAAGTATGCCTGGCAGTTAACCCAGTGATTTATGGATTGAAACCATCCTCTGCTTTTCAGTTTGCTTTTAGCAATGAAGTGCAAACAGAAATATTAAACCATCATTTCATGGGCATATCTAAGTGCCCTCCGTGATTATTTTTTGACTGCTTCGGTCGTTTGTACAGGTCATGCTGATTACAGAAGGCGAAGCACAAGCGTGATGTCTCCTTTAAACCATGTGTACGATCTGGTCGAAAATCACTCTCTGCTATCCAGTTTGATTTCTGCAAGTACCCCCAGTGGCCTAATGGATAAGGCACTGGCCTTCTAAGCCAGGGGATTGTGGGTTTGAGTCCCATCTGGGGTGGATGAATGCAAATTCCTATGGAGGAAGAGAGATCAGCACATAACAGAGAGTTTGATGGATTGAATCTTTCTGATTCAATTTTAGAAATGAAGATTTAACAGGGATAAAAAGGATAATTTCATGGGCATGTCTCTGTGCCCTCCGAAATGCTTTTTTTTTTACAACTGCTTCTATCAGATCGTAATGGTCATGCTGATCACACATTTCCACAGTGACTTAAGACACTGACCCGCCCAATCCATTTATTGTGAGTTCAAGCATTGTATTGGGGTACCTGAAAGTGGAGGATGAAGTGGAAGAGTGCAGGGCAGTTAACCAAGTGATTTAGGGGATCGAAACCATCCTCTGCTATCCAGTTTGCTTTTAGCAATGAAGTGCAAACAGAAGAGAAGAGCCTGGGCACATAACACAGAGGTTGATGGATCGAAGCTCTCCAATTCTACTTTTAGAAATGAAGTGTAAACAGGGATTTTTTTTTTAAATTGGATAATTTCATGTGCATGTCTCTGTGCCCTCCGGTGATTATTTTTGACTGCTTCTTGTCAGTTTTTACAGGTCATGCTGATTACAGTAGCGAAGCGAAAGCGTGATGTCTACTTTAACCACGTGTACGATCAGTCGAAATCACTCTCTGCTATCCAGTTCTTTTCAGCAAGTGCCCCAGTGGCCTAATGGATAAGGCACTGGCCTTCTAAGCCAGGGATTGTGGGTTCGAGTCCCATCTGGGCGTGATGAACGCAAATTCCAATGGAGGAAGAGAGATCAGCACATAACAGAGAGTTTGATGGATTGAATCTTTCTGATTCAATTTTAGAAATTAAGATTTAACAGGGATAAAAAGGAGAATTCATGGGCATGTCTCTGTGCCCTCCGAAATGCTTGTTTTTTTTTACAACTGCTTCTAGCAGTTCGTAATGGTCATGCTGATCACACATTTTCCACAGTGACTTAAGACACTGACCGCCCAATCCATTTATTGTGAGTTCAAGCATTGTATTGGGGTACCTGAAAGTGGAGTGATGAAGTGGAAGTATGCCTGGCAGTTAACCCAGTGATTTATGGATTGAAACCATCCTCTGCTTTTCAGTTTGCTTTTAGCAATGAAGTGCAAACCAGAATATTAAACCATCATTTCATGGGCATATCTAAGTGCCCTCCGTGATTATTTTTTGACTGCTTCTGTCAGTTTGTACAGTCATGCTGATTACAGAAGCGAAGCACAAGCGTGATGTCTCCTTTAACCATGTGTACGATCGGTCAAAATCACTCTCTGCTATCCAGTTGATTTTCTGCAAGTACCCCAGTGGCCTAATGGATAAGGCACTGGCCTTCTAAGCCAGGGGATTGTGGGTTCGAGTCCCATCTGGGGTGGATGAATGCAAATTCCTATGGAGGAAGAGAGATCAGCACATAACAGAGAGTTTGATGGATTGAATCTTTCTGATTCAATTTTAGAAATGAAGATTTAACAGGGATAAAAAGGATAATTTCATGGGCATGTCTCTGTGCCCTCCGAAATGCTTTTTTTTTTTACAACTGCTTCTATCAGATCGTAATGGTCATGCTGATCACACATTTCCACAGTGACTTAAGACACTGACCGCCCAATCCATTTATTGTGAGTTCAAGCATTGTATTGGGGTACCTGAAAGTGGAGGGATGAAGTGGAAGAGTGCAGGGCAGTTAACCAAGTGATTTAGGGATCGAAACCATCCTCTGCTATCCAGTTTGCTTTAGCAATGAAGTGCAAACAGAAGAGAAGAGCTGGGCACATAACACAGAGGTGATGGATCGAAGCTCTCCAATTCTACTTTTAGAAATGAAGTGTAAACAGGGATTTTTTTTTTAAATTGGATAATTTCATGTGCATGTCTCTGTGCCCTCCGTGATTATTTTTTGACTGCTTCTGTCAGTTTGTACAGGTCATGCTGATTACAGTAGCGAAGCGGAAGCGTGATGTCTACTTTAACCACGTGTACGATCAGTCGAAATCACTCTCTGCTATCCAGTTCTTTTCAGCAAGTGCCCCAGTGGCCTAATGGATAAGGCACTGGCCTTCTAAGCCAGGGATTGTGGGTTCGAGTCCCATCTGGGGTGGATGAACGCAAATTCCAATGGAGGAAGAGAGATCAGCACATAACAGAGAGTTTGCTGGATTGAATCTTTCTGATTCAATTTAGAAATTAAGATTTAACAGGGATAAAAAAGGAGAATTCATGGGCATGTCTCTGTGCCCTCCGAAATGCTTTTTTTTTTTACAACTGCTTCTATCAGTTCGTAATGGTCATGCTGATCACACATTTCCACAGTGACTTAAGACACTGACCGCCCAATCCATTATTGTGAGTTCAAGCATTGTATTGGGGTACCTGAAAGTGGAGTGATGAAGTGGAAGTATGCCTGGCAGTTAACCCAGTGATTTATGGATTGAAACCATCCTCTGCTTTTCAGTTTGCTTTTAGCAATGAAGTGCAAACAGAAATATTAAACCATCATTTCATGGGCATATCTAAGTGCCCTCCGTGATTATTTTTTGACTGCTTCTGTCAGTTTGTACAGGTCATGCTGATTACAGAAGCGAAGCACAAGCGTGATATCTCCCTTTAACCATGTGTACGATCGGTCAAAATCACTCTCTGCTATCCAGTTGATTTTCTGCAAGTACCCCAGTGGCCTAATGGATAAGGCACTGGCCTTCTAAGCCAGGGATTGTGGTTTCGAGTCCCATCTGGGGTGGATGAATGCAAATTCCTATGGAGGAAGAGAGATCAGCACATAACAGAGAGTTTGATGGATTGAATCTTTCTGATTCAATTTTAGAAATGAAGATTTAACAGGGATGAAAAAGGATAATTTCATGGGCATGTCTCTGTGCCCTCCGAAATGCTTTTTTTTTTTACAACTGCTTCTATCAGATCGTAATGGTCATGCTGATCACACATTTCCACAGTGACTTAAGACACTGACCGCCCAATCCATTTATTGTGAGTTCAAGCATTGTATTGGGGTACCTGAAAGTGGAGGGATGAAGTGAAGAAGAGTGCAGGGCAGTTAACCAAGTGATTTAGGGATCGAAAACCATCCTCTGCTATCCAGTTGCTTTTAGCAATGAAGTGCAAACAGAAGAGAAGAGCTGGGCACATAACACAGAGGTTGATGGATCGAAGCTCTCCAATTCTACTTTTAGAAATGAAGTGTAAACAGGGATTTTTTTTTTAATTGGATAATTTCATGTGCATGTCTCTGTGCCCTCCGTGATTATTTTTTGACTGCTTCTGTCAGTTTGTACAGGTCATGCTGATTACAGTAGCGAAGCGGAAGCGTGATGTCTACTTTAACCACGTGTACGATCAGTCGAAATCACTCTCTGCTATCCAGTTCTTTTCAGCAAGTGCCCCAGTGGCCTAATGGATAAGGCACTGGCCTTCTAAGCCAGGGATTGTGGGTTCGAGTCCCATCTGGGGTGGATGAACGCAAATTCCAATGGAGGAAGAGAGATCAGCACATAACAGAGAGTTTGATGGATTGAATCTTTCTGATTCAATTTTAGAAATTAAGATTTAACAGGGATAAAAAAGGAGAATTTCATGGGCATGTCTCTGTGCCCTCCGAAATGCTTTTTTTTTTACAACTGCTTCTATCAGTTCGTAATGGTCATGCTGATCACACATTTCCACAGTGACTTAAGACACTGACCGCCCAATCCATTTATTGTGAGTTCAAGCATTGTATTGGGGTACCTGAAAGTGGAGTGATGAAGTGAAGTATGCCTGGCAGTTAACCCAGTGATTTATGGATTGAAACCATCCTCTGCTTTTCAGTTTGCTTTTAGCAATGAAGTGCAAACAGAAATATTAAACCATCATTTCATGGGCATATCTAAGTGCCCTCCGTGATTATTTTTGACTGCTTCTGTTTGGTGTACAGGTCATGCTGATTACATAGCGAAGCAAAGCGTGATGTCTACTTTAACCACGTGTACGATCAGTCGAAATCACTCTCTGCTATCCAGTTTCTTTTTCAGCAAGTGCCCCAGTGGCCTAATGGATAAGGCACTGGCCTCTAAGCCAGGGATTGTGGGTTTCGAGTCCATCTGGGGTGGATGAATGCAAATTCCTATGGAGGAAGAAGAGATCAGCACATAACAGAGAGTTTGATGGATTGAATCTTTCTGATTCAATTTTAGAAATGAAGATTTAACAGGGATAAAAAAGGATAATTTCATGGGCATGTCTCTGTGCCCTCCGAAATGCTTTTTTTTTTTTACAACTGCTTCTATCAGTTCGTAATGGTCATGCTGATCACACATTTCCACAGTGACTTAAGACACTGACCACCCAATCCATTTATTGTGAGTTCAAGCATTGTATTGGGGTACTGAAAGTGG
>NC_034182.2:41371687-41431445 GCF_002021735.2 Oncorhynchus kisutch
ACTTCATCACTCCACTTTCAGGTACCCAAAACCAGACTTGAATTCACAATACATGGATTAGGAGATCAGTGTCTTAAGCCACTGTGTCTCTCTGTGATCAGCATGACCTATATGGATTGATAGAAGCAGTAATAAAAAAAGAATTACGGAGGGCACAGAGACATGCACATGAAATTATCCAATTTTTTAAAAAATCCCTGTTTACACTTCATTTCTAAAAGTAGAATTGGATAGCTTCGATCCATCAACCTCTGTGTTATGTGCCCAGCTCTTCTGTTTGCACTTCATTGCTAAAAGCAAACTGGATAGCAGAGGATGGTTTCGATCCCTAAATCACTTGGTTAACTGCCCTGCACTCTTCCACTTCATCCCTCCACTTTCAGGTACCCCAATACAATGCTTGAACTCACAATAAATGGATTAGGCGGTCAGTGTCTTAAGTCACTGTGGAAATGTGTGATCAGCATGACCATTACGAACTGATAGAAGCAGTTGTAAAAAAAAAAGCATTTCGGAGGGCACAGAGACATGCCCATGAAATTCTCCTTTTTTATCCCTGTTAAATCTTCATTTCTAAAATTGAATCAGAAAGATCCAATCCATCAAACTCTCTTATGTGCTGATCTCTCTTCCTCCATAGGAATTTGCATTTTTCCACCCCAGATGGGACTCGAACCCACAATCCCTGGCTTAGAAGGCCAGTGCCTTATCCATTAGGCCACTGGGGCACTTGCTGAAAAGAACTGGATAGCAGAGAGTGATTTCGACTGATCGTACACGTGGTTAAAGTAGACATCACGCTTCCGCTTCGCTACTGTAATCAGCATGACCTGTACAAACTGACAGAAGCAGTCAAAAAATAATCACGGAGGGCACTTAGATATGCCCATGAAATGATGGTTTAATATTTCTGTGTGCACTTCATTGCTAAAAGCAAAGGATGGTTTCGATCCATAAATCACTGGGTTAACTGCCAGGCACACTTCCACTTCATCACTCCACTTTCAGGTACCCCAAAACCAGACTTGAATTCACAATACATGGATTAGGAGATCAGTGTCTTAAGCCACTGTGTCTCTCTGTGATCAGCATGACCTATATGGATTGATAGAAGCAGTAATAAAAAAAGAATTACGGAGGGCACAGAGACATGCACATGAAATTATCCAATTTTTAAAAAAAAATCCCTGTTTACACTTCATTTCTAAAAGTAGAATTGGATAGCTTCGATCCATCAACCTCTGTGTTATGTGCCCAGCTCTTCTCTTCTGTTTG
This sequence comes from Oncorhynchus kisutch, assembly GCF_002021735.2. Lineage (NCBI taxonomy): Eukaryota > Metazoa > Chordata > Actinopteri > Salmoniformes > Salmonidae > Oncorhynchus > Oncorhynchus kisutch. Next base: position 41,372,963 of record NC_034182.2, read on the forward strand.
CACTTCATTGCTAAAAGCAAACTGGATAGCAGAGGATGGTTTCGATCCCTAAATCACTTGGTTAACTGCCCTGCACTCTTCCACTTCATCCCTCCACTTTCAGGTACCCCAATACAATGCTTGAACTCACAATAAATGGATTAGGCGGTCAGTGTCTTAAGTCACTGTGGAAATGTGTGATCAGCATGACCATTACGAACTGATAGAAGCAGTTGTAAAAAAAAAAGCATTTCGGAGGGCACAGAGACATGCCCATGAAATTCTCCTTTTTTATCCCTGTTAAATCTTCATTTCTAAAATTGAATCAGAAAGATCCAATCCATCAAACTCTCTTTTATGTGCTGATCTCTCTTCCTCCATAGGAATTTGCATTTTTCCACCCCAGATGGGACTCGAACCCACAATCCCTGGCTTAGAAGGCCAGTGCCTTATCCATTAGGCCACTGGGGCACTTGCTGAAAAGAACTGGATAGCAGAGAGTGATTTCGACTGATCGTACACGTGGTTAAAGTAGACATCACGCTTCCGCTTCGCTACTGTAATCAGCATGACCTGTACAAACTGACAGAAGCAGTCAAAAAATAATCACGGAGGGCACTTAGATATGCCCATGAAATGATGGTTTAATATTTCTGTGTGCACTTCATTGCTAAAAGCAAAGGATGGTTTCGATCCATAAATCACTGGGTTAACTGCCAGGCACACTTCCACTTCATCACTCCACTTTCAGGTACCCCAAAACCAGACTTGAATTCACAATACATGGATTAGGAGATCAGTGTCTTAAGCCACTGTGTCTCTCTGTGATCAGCATGACCTATATGGATTGATAGAAGCAGTAATAAAAAAAGAATTACGGAGGGCACAGAGACATGCACATGAAATTATCCAATTTTAAAAAAAAATCCCTGTTTACACTTCATTTCTAAAAGTAGAATTGGATAGCTTCGATCCATCAACCTCTGTGTTATGTGCCCAGCTCTTCTCTTCTGTTTGCACTTCATTGCTAAAAGCAAACTGGATAGCAGAGGATGGTTTCGATCCCTAAATCACTTGGTTAACTGCCCTGCACTCTTCCACTTCATCCCTCCACTTTCAGGTACCCCAATACAATGCTTGAACTCACAATAAATGGATTAGGCGGTCAGTGTCTTAAGTCACTGTGGAAATGTGTGATCAGCATGACCATTACGAACTGATAGAAGCAGTTGTAAAAAAAAAAAGCATTTCGGAGGGCACAGAGACATGCCCATGAAATTCTCCTTTTTTATCCCTGTTAAATCTTCATTTCTAAAATTGAATCAGAAAGATCCAATCCATCAAACTCTCTTTTATGTGCTGATCTCTCTTCCTCCATAGGAATTTGCATTTTCCACCCCAGATGGGACTCGAACCCACAATCCCTGGCTTAGAAGGCCAGTGCCTTATCCATTAGGCCACTGGGGCACTTGCTGAAAAGAACTGGATAGCAGAGAGTGATTTCGACTGATCGTACACGTGGTTAAAGTAGACATCACGCTTCCGCTTCGCTACTGTAATCAGCATGACCTGTACAAACTGACAGAAGCAGTCAAAAAATAATCACGGAGGGCACTTAGATATGCCCATGAAATGATGGTTTAATATTTCTGTGTGCACTTCATTGCTAAAAGCAAAGGATGGTTTCGATCCATAAATCACTGGGTTAACTGCCAGGCACACTTCCACTTCATCACTCCACTTTCAGGTACCCCAAAACCAGACTATGAATTCACAATACATGGATTAGGAGATCAGTGTCTTAAGCCACTGTGTCTCTCTGTGATCAGCATGACCTATATGGATTGATAGAAGCAGTAATAAAAAAAGAATTCCGGAGGGCACAGAGACATGCACATGAAATTATCCAATTTTTTAAAAAAATCACCTGTTTTACACTTCATTTCTAAAGTAGAATTGGATAGCTTCGATCCATCAACCTCTGTGTTATGTGCCCAGCTCTTCTCTCTTGTTTGCACTTCATTGCTAAAAGCAAACTGGATAGCAGAGGATGGTTTCGATCCCTAAATCACTTGGTTAACTGCCCTGCACTCTTCCACTTCATCCCTCCACTTTCAGGTACCCCAATACAATGCTTGAACTCACAATAAATGGATTAGGCGGGTCCAGTGTCTTAAGTCACTGTGGAAATGTGTGATCAGCATGGACCATTACGAACTGATAGAAGCAGTTGTAAAAAAAAAAGCATTTCGGAGGGCACAGAGACATGCCCATGAAATTCTCCTTTTTTATCCCTGTTAAATCTTCATTTCTAAAATTGAATCAGAAAGATCCAATCCATCAAACTCTCTTTTATGTGCTGATCTCTCTTCCTCCATAGGAATTTGCATTTTTCCACCCCAGATGGGACTCGAACCCACAATCCCTGGCTTAGAAGGCCAGTGCCTTATCCATTAGGCCACTGGGGCACTTGCTGAAAAGAACTGGATAGCAGAGAGTGATTTCGACTGATCGTACACGTGGTTAAAGTAGACATCACGCTTCCGCTTCGCTACTGTAATCAGCATGACCTGTACAAACTGACAGAAGCAGTCAAAAAATAATCACGGAGGGCACTTAGATATGCCCATGAAATGATGGTTTAATATTTCTGTGTGCACTTCATTGCTAAAAGCAAAGGATGGTTTCGATCCATAAATCACTGGGTTAACTGCCAGGCACACTTCCACTTCATCACTCCACTTTCAGGTACCCCAAAACCAGACTTGAATTCACAATACATGGATTAGGAGATCAGTGTCTTAAGCCACTGTGTCTCTCTGTGATCAGCATGACCTATATGGATTGATAGAAGCAGTAATAAAAAAAGAATTACGGAGGGCACAGAGACATGCACATGAAATTATCCAATTTTTTAAAAAAAAATCCCTGTTTACACTTCATTTCTAAAAGTAGAATTGGATAGCTTCGATCCATCAACCTCTGTGTTATGTGCCCAGCTCTTCTCTTCTGTTTGCACTTCATTGCTAAAAGCAAACTGGATAGCAGAGGATGGTTTCGATCCCTAAATCACTTGGTTAACTGCCCTGCACTCTTCCACTTCATCCCTCCACTTTCAGGTACCCCAATACAATGCTTGAACTCACAATAAATGGATTAGGCGGTCAGTGTCTTAAGTCACTGTGGAAATGTGTGATCAGCATGACCATTACGAACTGATAGAAGCAGTTGTAAAAAAAAAAGCATTTCGGAGGGCACAGAGACATGCCCATGAAATTCTCCTTTTTTATCCCTGTTAAATCTTCATTTCTAAAATTGAATCAGAAAGATCCAATCCATCAAACTCTCTTTTATGTGCTGATCTCTCTTCCTCCATAGGAATTTGCATTTTTCCACCCCAGATGGGACTCGAACCCACAATCCCTGGCTTAGAAGGCCAGTGCCTTATCCATTAGGCCACTGGGGCAACTTGCTGAAAAGAACTGGATAGCAGAGAGTGATTTCGACTGATCGTACACGTGGTTAAAGTAGACATCACGCTTCCGCTTCGCTACTGTAATCAGCATGACCTGTACAAACTGACAGAAGCAGTCAAAAAATAATCACGGAGGGCACTTAGATATGCCCATGAAATGATGGTTTAATATTCTGTGTGCACTTCATTGCTAAAAGCAAAGGATGGTTTCGATCCATAAATCACTGGGTTAACTGCCAGCACACTTCCACTTCATCACTCCACTTTCAGGTACCCCAAAACCAGACTTGAATTCACAATACATGGATTAGGAGTCAGTGTCTTAAGCCACTGTGTCTCTCTGTGATCAGCATGACCTATATGGATTGATAGAAGCAGTAATAAAAAAAGAATTACGGAGGCGCACAGAGACATGCACATGAAATTATTCCAATTTTTAAAAAAAAATCCCTGTTTACACTTCATTCTAAAAGTAGAATTGGATAGCTTCGATCCATCAACCTCTGTGTTATGTGCCCAGCTCTTCTCTTCTGTTTGCACTTCATTGCTAAAAGAAAACTGGATAGCAGAGGATGGTTTCGATCCCTAAATCACTTGGTTAACTGCCCTGCACTCTTCCACTTCATCCCTCCACTTTCAGGTACCCCAATACAATGCTTGAACTCACAATAAATGGATTAGGCGGTCAGTGTCTTAAGTCACTGTGGAAATGTGTGATCAGCATGACCATTACGAACTGATAGAAGCAGTTGTAAAAAAAAAAAGCATTTCGGAGGGCACAGAGACATGCCCATGAAATTCTCCTTTTTTATCCCTGTTAAATCTTCATTTCTAAATTGAATCAGAAAGATCCAATCCATCAAACTCTCTTTTATGTGCTGATCTCTCTTCCTCCATAGGAATTTGCATTTTTCCACCCCAGATGGGACTCGAACCCACAATCCCTGGCTTAGAAGGCCAGTGCCTTATCCATTAGGCCACTGGGGCACTTGCTGAAAAGAACTGGATAGCAGAGAGTGATTTCGACTGATCGTACACGTGGTTAAAGTAGACATCACGCTTCCGCTTCGCTACTGTAATCAGCATGACCTGTACAAACTGACAGAAGCAGTCAAAAAATAATCACGGAGGGGCACTTAGATATGCCCATGAAATGATGGTTTAATATTTCTGTGTGCACTTCATTGCTAAAAGCAAGGATGGTTTCGATCCATAAATCACTGGGTTAACTGCCAGGCACACTTCCACTTCATCACTCCACTTTCAGGTACCCCAAAACCAGACTTGAATTCACAATACATGGATTAGGAGATCAGTGTCTTAAGCCACTGTGTCTCTCTGTGATCAGCATGACCTATATGGATTGATAGAAGCAGTAATAAAAAAAGAATTACGGAGGGCACAGAGACATGCACATGAAATTATCCAATTTTTTAAAAAAAATCCCTGTTTACACTTCATTTCTAAAAGTAGAATTGGATAGCTTCGATCCATCAACCTCTGTGTTATGTGCCCAGCTCTTCTCTTCTGTTTGCACTTCATTGCTAAAAGAAAACTGGATAGCAGAGGATGGTTTCGATCCCTAAATCACTTGGTTAACTGCCCTGCACTCTTCCACTTCATCCCTCCACTTTCAGGTACCCCAATACAATGCTTGAACTCACAATAAATGGATTAGGCGGTCAGTGTCTTAAGTCACTGTGGAAATGTGTGATCAGCATGACCATTACGAACTGATAGAAGCAGTTGTAAAAAAAAAAGCATTTCGGAGGGCACAGAGACATGCCCATGAAATTCTCCTTTTTTATCCCTGTTAAATCTTCATTTCTAAAATTGAATCAGAAAGATCCAATCCATCAAACTCTCTTTTATGTGCTGATCTCTCTTCCTCCATAGGAATTTGCATTTTTCCACCCCAGATGGGACTCGAACCCACAATCCCTGGCTTAGAAGGCCAGTGCCTTATCCATTAGGCCACTGGGGCACTTGCTGAAAAGAACTGGATAGCAGAGAGTGATTTCGACTGATCGTACACGTGGTTAAAGTAGACATCACGCTTCCGCTTCGCTACTGTAATCAGCATGACCTGTACAAACTGACAGAAGCAGTCAAAAATAATCACGGAGGGCACTTAGATATGCCCATGAAATGATGGTTTAATATTTCTGTGTGCACTTCATTGCTAAAAGCAAAGGATGGTTTCGATCCATAAATCACTGGGTTAACTGCCAGGCACACTTCCACTTCATCACTCCACTTTCAGGTACCCCAAAACCAGACTTGAATTCACAATACATGGATTAGGAGATCAGTGTCTTAAGCCACTGTGTCTCTCTGTGATCAGCATGACCTATATGGATTGATAGAAGCAGTAATAAAAAAAGAATTACGGAGGGCACAGAGACATGCACATGAAATTATCCAATTTTTTTAAAAAAAATCCCTGTTTACACTTCATTTCTAAAAGTAGAATTGGATAGCTTCGATCCATCAACCTCTGTGTTATGTGCCCAGCTCTTCTCTTCTGTTTGCACTTCATTGCTAAAAGCAAACTGGATAGCAGAGGATGGTTTCGATCCCTAAATCACTTGGTTAACTGCCCTGCACTCTTCCACTTCATCCCTCCACTTTCAGGTACCCCAATACAATGCTTGAACTCACAATAAATGGATTAGGCGGTCAGTGTCTTAAGTCACTGTGGAAATGTGTGATCAGCATGACCATTACGAACTGATAGAAGCAGTTGTAAAAAAAAAAGCATTTCGGAGGGCACAGAGACATGCCCATGAAATTCTCCTTTTTTATCCCTGTTAAATCTTCATTTCTAAAATTGAATCAGAAAGATCCAATCCATCAAACTCTCTTTTATGTGCTGATCTCTCTTCCTCCATAGGAATTTGCATTTTTCCACCCCAGATGGGACTCGAACCCACAATCCCTGGCTTAGAAGGCCAGTGCCTTATCCATTAGGCCACTGGGGCACTTGCTGAAAAGAACTGGATAGCAGAGAGTGATTTCGACTGATCGTACACGTGGTTAAAGTAGACATCACGCTTCCGCTTCGCTACTGTAATCAGCATGACCTGTACAAACTGACAGAAGCAGTCAAAAAATAATCACGGAGGGCACTTAGATATGCCCATGAAATGATGGTTTAATATTTCTGTGTGCACTTCATTGCTAAAAGCAAAGGATGGTTTCGATCCATAAATCACTGGGTTAACTGCCAGGCACACTTCCACTTCATCACTCCACTTTCAGGTACCCCAAAACCAGACTTGAATTCACAATACATGGATTAGGAGATCAGTGTCTTAAGCCACTGTGTCTCTCTGTGATCAGCATGACCTATATGGATTGATAGAAGCAGTAATAAAAAAGAATTACGGAGGGCACAGAGACATGCACATGAAATTATCCAATTTTTAAAAAAAATCCCTGTTTACACTTCATTTCTAAAAGTAGAATTGGATAGCTTCGATCCATCAACCTCTGTGTTATGTGCCCAGCTCTTCTCTTCTGTTTGCACTTCATTGCTAAAAGCAAACTGGATAGCAGAGGATGGTTTCGATCCCTAAATCACTTGGTTAACTGCCCTGCACTCTTCCACTTCATCCCTCCACTTTCAGGTACCCCAATACAATGCTTGAACTCACAATAAATGGATTAGGCGGTCAGTGTCTTAAGTCACTGTGGAAATGTGTGATCAGCATGACCATTACGAACTGATAGAAGCAGTTGTAAAAAAAAAAGCATTTCGGAGGGCACAGAGACATGCCCATGAAATTCTCCTTTTTTATCCCTGTTAAATCTTCATTTCTAAAATTGAATCAGAAAGATCCAATCCATCAAACTCTCTTTTATGTGCTGATCTCTCTTCCTCCATAGGAATTTGCATTTTTCCACCCCAGATGGGACTCGAACCCACAATCCCTGGCTTAGAAGGCCAGTGCCTTATCCATTAGGCCACTGGGGCACTTGCTGAAAAGAACTGGATAGCAGAGAGTGATTTCGACTGATCGTACACGTGGTTAAAGTAGACATCACGCTTCCGCTTCGCTACTGTAATCAGCATGACCTGTACAAACTGACAGAAGCAGTCAAAAATAATCACGGAGGGCACTTAGATATGCCCATGAAATGATGGTTTAATATTTCTGTGTGCACTTCATTGCTAAAAGCAAAGGATGGTTTCGATCCATAAATCACTGGGTTAACTGCCAGGCACACTTCCACTTCATCACTCCACTTTCAGGTACCCCAAAACCAGACTTGAATTCACAATACATGGATTAGGAGATCAGTGTCTTAAGCCACTGTGTCTCTCTGTGATCAGCATGACCTATATGGATTGATAGAAGCAGTAATAAAAAAAGAATTACGGAGGGCACAGAGACATGCACATGAAATTATCCAATTTTTTAAAAAAAATCCCTGTTTACACTTCATTTCTAAAAGTAGAATTGGATAGCTTCGATCCATCAACCTCTGTGTTATGTGCCCAGCTCTTCTCTTCTGTTTGCACTTCATTGCTAAAAGCAAACTGGATAGCAGAGGATGGTTTCGATCCCTAAATCACTTGGTTAACTGCCCTGCACTCTTCCACTTCATCCCTCCACTTTCAGGTACCCCAATACAATGCTTGAACTCACAATAAATGGATTAGGCGGTCAGTGTCTTAAGTCACTGTGGAAATGTGTGATCAGCATGACCATTACGAACTGATAGAAGCAGTTGTAAAAAAAAAAGCATTTCGGAGGGCACAGAGACATGCCCATGAAATTCTCCTTTTTTATCCCTGTTAAATCTTCATTTCTAAAATTGAATCAGAAAGATCCAATCCATCAAACTCTCTTTTATGTGCTGATCTCTCTTCCTCCATAGGAATTTGCATTTTTCCACCCCAGATGGGACTCGAACCCACAATCCCTGGCTTAGAAGGCCAGTGCCTTATCCATTAGGCCACTGGGGCACTTGCTGAAAAGAACTGGATAGCAGAGAGTGATTTCGACTGATCGTACACGTGGTTAAAGTAGACATCACGCTTCCGCTTCGCTACTGTAATCAGCATGACCTGTACAAACTGACAGAAGCAGTCAAAAAATAATCACGGAGGGCACTTAGATATGCCCATGAAATGATGGTTTAATATTTCTGTGTGCACTTCATTGCTAAAAGCAAAGGATGGTTTCGATCCATAAATCACTGGGTTAACTGCCAGGCACACTTCCACTTCATCACTCCACTTTCAGGTACCCCAAAACCAGACTTGAATTCACAATACATGGATTAGGAGATCAGTGTCTTAAGCCACTGTGTCTCTCTGTGATCAGCATGACCTATATGGATTGATAGAAGCAGTAATAAAAAAGAATTACGGAGGGCACAGAGACATGCACATGAAATTATCCAATTTTTTAAAAAAAATCCCTGTTTACACTTCATTTCTAAAAGTAGAATTGGATAGCTTCGATCCATCAACCTCTGTGTTATGTGCCCAGCTCTTCTCTTCTGTTTGCACTTCATTGCTAAAAGCAAACTGGATAGCAGAGGATGGTTTCGATCCCTAAATCACTTGGTTAACTGCCCTGCACTCTTCCACTTCATCCCTCCACTTTCAGGTACCCCAATACAATGCTTGAACTCACAATAAATGGATTAGGCGGTCAGTGTCTTAAGTCACTGTGGAAATGTGTGATCAGCATGACCATTACGAACTGATAGAAGCAGTTGTAAAAAAAAAAGCATTTCGGAGGGCACAGAGACATGCCCATGAAATTCTCCTTTTTTATCCCTGTTAAATCTTCATTTCTAAAATTGAATCAGAAAGATCCAATCCATCAAACTCTCTTTTATGTGCTGATCTCTCTTCCTCCATAGGAATTTGCATTTTTCCACCCCAGATGGGACTCGAACCCACAATCCCTGGCTTAGAAGGCCAGTGCCTTATCCATTAGGCCACTGGGGCACTTGCTGAAAAGAACTGGATAGCAGAGAGTGATTTCGACTGATCGTACACGTGGTTAAAGTAGACATCACGCTTCCGCTTCGCTACTGTAATCAGCATGACCTGTACAAACTGACAGAAGCAGTCAAAAAATAATCACGGAGGGCACTTAGATATGCCCATGAAATGATGGTTTAATATTTCTGTGTGCACTTCATTGCTAAAAGCAAAGGATGGTTTCGATCCATAAATCACTGGGTTAACTGCCAGGCACACTTCCACTTCATCACTCCACTTTCAGGTACCCCAAAACCAGACTTGAATTCACAATACATGGATTAGGAGATCAGTGTCTTAAGCCACTGTGTCTCTCTGTGATCAGCATGACCTATATGGATTGATAGAAGCAGTAATAAAAAAAGAATTACGGAGGGCACAGAGACATGCACATGAAATTATCCAATTTAAAAAAAAAAATCCCTGTTTACACTTCATTTCTAAAAGTAGAATTGGATAGCTTCGATCCATCAACCTCTGTGTTATGTGCCCAGCTCTTCTCTTCTGTTTGCACTTCATTGCTAAAAGCAAACTGGATAGCAGAGGATGGTTTCGATCCCTAAATCACTTGGTTAACTGCCCTGCACTCTTCCACTTCATCCCTCCACTTTCAGGTACCCCAATACAATGCTTGAACTCACAATAAATGGATTAGGCGGTCAGTGTCTTAAGTCACTGTGGAAATGTGTGATCAGCATGACCATTACGAACTGATAGAAGCAGTTGTAAAAAAAAAAAGCATTTCGGAGGGCACAGAGACATGCCCATGAAATTCTCCTTTTTTATCCCTGTTAAATCTTCATTTCTAAAATTGAATCAGAAAGATCCAATCCATCAAACTCTCTTTTATGTGCTGATCTCTCTTCCTCCATAGGAATTTGCATTTTTCCACCCCAGATGGGACTCGAACCCACAATCCCTGGCTTAGAAGGCCAGTGCCTTATCCATTAGGCCACTGGGGCACTTGCTGAAAAGAACTGGATAGCAGAGAGTGATTTCGACTGATCGTACACGTGGTTAAAGTAGACATCACGCTTCCGCTTCGCTACTGTAATCAGCATGACCTGTACAAACTGACAGAAGCAGTCAAAAAATAATCACGGAGGGCACTTAGATATGCCCATGAAATGATGGTTTAATATTTCTGTGTGCACTTCATTGCTAAAAGCAAAGGATGGTTTCGATCCATAAATCACTGGGTTAAACTGCCAGGCACACTTCCACTTCATCACTCCACTTTCAGGTACCCCAAAACCAGACTTGAATTCACAATACATGGATTAGGAGATCAGTGTCTTAAGCCACTGTGTCTCTCTGTGATCAGCATGACCTATATGGATTGATAGAAGCAGTAATAAAAAAGAATTACGGAGGGCACAGAGACATGCACATGAAATTATCCAATTTTTTAAAAAAAAATCCCTGTTTACACTTCATTTCTAAAAGTAGAATTGGATAGCTTCGATCCATCAACCTCTGTGTTATGTGCCCAGCTCTTCTCTTCTGTTTGCACTTCATTGCTAAAAGAAAACTGGATAGCAGAGGATGGTTTCGATCCCTAAATCACTTGGTTAACTGCCCTGCACTCTTCCACTTCATCCCTCCACTTTCAGGTACCCCAATACAATGCTTGAACTCACAATAAATGGATTAGGCGGTCAGTGTCTTAAGTCACTGTGGAAATGTGTGATCAGCATGACCATTACGAACTGATAGAAGCAGTTGTAAAAAAAAAAGCATTTCGGAGGGCACAGAGACATGCCCATGAAATTCTCCTTTTTTATCCCTGTTAAATCTTCATTTCTAAAATTGAATCAGAAGATCCAATCCATCAAACTCTCTTTTATGTGCTGATCTCTCTTCCTCCATAGGAATTTGCATTTTCCACCCCAGATGGGACTCGAACCCACAATCCCTGGCTTAGAAGGCCAGTGCCTTATCCATTAGGCCACTGGGGCACTTGCTGAAAAGAACTGGATAGCAGAGAGTGATTTCGACTGATCGTACACGTGGTTAAAGTAGACATCACGCTTCCGCTTCGCTACTGTAATCAGCATGACCTGTACAAACTGACAGAAGCAGTCAAAAAATAATCACGGAGGGCACTTAGATATGCCCATGAAATGATGGTTTAATATTTCTGTGTGCACTTCATTGCTAAAAGCAAAGGATGGTTTCGATCCATAAATCACTGGGTTAACTGCCAGGCACACTTCCACTTCATCACTCCACTTTCAGGTACCCCAAAACCAGACTTGAATTCACAATACATGGATTAGGAGATCAGTGTCTTAAGCCACTGTGTCTCTCTGTGATCAGCATGACCTATATGGATTGATAGAAGCAGTAATAAAAAAAGAATTACGGAGGGCACAGAGACATGCACATGAAATTATCCAATTTTTTAAAAAAAAATCCCTGTTTACACTTCATTCTAAAAGTAGAATTGGATAGCTTCGATCCATCAACCTCTGTGTTATGTGCCCAGCTCTTCTCTTCTGTTTGCACTTCATTGCTAAAAGCAAACTGGATAGCAGAGGATGGTTTCGATCCCTAAATCACTTGGTTAACTGCCCTGCACTCTTCCACTTCATCCCTCCACTTTCAGGTACCCCAATACAATGCTTGAACTCACAATAAATGGATTAGGCGGTCAGTGTCTTAAGTCACTGTGGAAATGTGTGATCAGCATGACCATTACGAACTGATAGAAGCAGTTGTAAAAAAAAAAAGCATTTCGGAGGGCACAGAGACATGCCCATGAAATTCTCCTTTTTTATCCCTGTTAAATCTTCATTTCTAAAATTGAATCAGAAAGATCCAATCCATCAAACTCTCTTTTATGTGCTGATCTCTCTTCCTCCATAGGAATTAGCATTTTTCCACCCCAGATGGGACTCGAACCCACAATCCCTGGCTTAGAAGGCCAGTGCCTTATCCATTAGGCCACTGGGGCACTTGCTGAAAAGAACTGGATAGCAGAGAGTGATTTCGACTGATCGTACACGTGGTTAAAGTAGACATCACGCTTCCGCTTCGCTACTGTAATCAGCATGACCTGTACAAACTGACAGAAGCAGTCAAAAAATAATCACGGAGGGCACTTAGATATGCCCATGAAATGATGGTTTAATATTTCTGTGTGCACTTCATTGCTAAAAGCAAAGGATGGTTTCGATCCATAAATCACTGGGTTAACTGCCAGGCACACTTCCACTTCATCACTCCACTTTCAGGTACCCCAAAACCAGACTTGAATTCACAATACATGGATTAGGAGATCAGTGTCTTAAGCCACTGTGTCTCTCTGTGATCAGCATGACCTATATGGATTGATAGAAGCAGTAATAAAAAAAGAATTACGGAGGGCACAGAGACATGCACATGAAATTATCCAATTTTTTAAAAAAAAATCCCTGTTTACACTTCATTTCTAAAAGTAGAATTGGATAGCTTCGATCCATCAACCTCTGTGTTATGTGCCCAGCTCTTCTCTTCTGTTTGCACTTCATTGCTAAAAGCAAACTGGATAGCAGAGGATGGTTTCGATCCCTAAATCACTTGGTTAACTGCCCTGCACTCTTCCACTTCATCCCTCCACTTTCAGGTACCCCAATACAATGCTTGAACTCACAATAAATGGATTAGGCGGTCAGTGTCTTAAGTCACTGTGGAAATGTGTGATCAGCATGACCATTACGAACTGATAGAAGCAGTTGTAAAAAAAAAAGCATTTCGGAGGGCACAGAGACATGCCCATGAAATTCTCCTTTTTTATCCCTGTTAAATCTTCATTTCTAAAATTGAATCAGAAAGATTCAATCCATCAAACTCTCTTTTATGTGCTGATCTCTCTTCCACCATAGGAATTTTCCTTCATCCACCCCAGATGGGACTCGAACCCACAATCCCTGGCTTAGAAGGCCAGTGCCTTATCCATTAGGCCACTGGGGCACTTGCTGAAAAGAACTGGATAGCAGAGAGTGATTTCGACTGATCGTACACGTGGTTAAAGTAGACATCACGCTTCCGCTTCGCTACTGTAATCAGCATGACCTGTACAAACTGACAGAAGCAGTCAAAAAATAATCACGGAGGGCACTTAGATATGCCCATGAAATGATGGTTTAATATTTCTGTGTGCACTTCATTGCTAAAAGCAAAGGATGGTTTCGATCCATAAATCACTGGGTTAACTGCCAGGCACACTTCCACTTCATCACTCCACTTTCAGGTACCCCAAAACCAGACTTGAATTCACAATACATGGATTAGGAGATCAGTGTCTTAAGCCACTGTGTCTCTCTGTGATCAGCATGACCTATATGGATTGATAGAAGCAGTAATAAAAAAAGAATTACGGAGGGCACAGAGACATGCACATGAAATTATCCAATTTTTAAAAAAAAATCCCTGTTTACACTTCATTTCTAAAAGTAGAATTGGATAGCTTCGATCCATCAACCTCTGTGTTATGTGCCCAGCTCTTCTCTTCTGTTTGCACTTCATTGCTAAAAGCAAACTGGATAGCAGAGGATGGTTTCGATCCCTAAATCACTTGGTTAACTGCCCTGCACTCTTCCACTTCATCCCTCCACTTTCAGGTACCCCAATACAATGCTTGAACTCACAATAAATGGATTAGGCGGTCAGTGTCTTAAGTCACTGTGGAAATGTGTGATCAGCATGACCATTACGAACTGATAGAAGCAGTTGTAAAAAAAAAAAGCATTTCGGAGGGCACAGAGACATGCCCATGAAATTCTCCTTTTTTATCCCTGTTAAATCTTCATTTCTAAAATTGAATCAGAAAGATCCAATCCATCAAACTCTCTTTTATGTGCTGATCTCTCTTCCTCCATAGGAATTAGCATTTTTCCACCCCAGATGGGACTCGAACCCACAATCCCTGGCTTAGAAGGCCAGTGCCTTATCCATTAGGCCACTGGGGCACTTGCTGAAAAGAACTGGATAGCAGAGAGTGATTTCGACTGATCGTACACGTGGTTAAAGTAGACATCACGCTTCCGCTTCGCTACTGTAATCAGCATGACCTGTACAAACTGACAGAAGCAGTCAAAAAATAATCACGGAGGGCACTTAGATATGCCCATGAAATGATGGTTTAATATTTCTGTGTGCACTTCATTGCTAAAAGCAAAGGATGGTTTCGATCCATAAATCACTGGGTTAACTGCCAGGCACACTTCCACTTCATCACTCCACTTTCAGGTACCCCAAAACCAGACTTGAATTCACAATACATGGATTAGGAGATCAGTGTCTTAAGCCACTGTGTCTCTCTGTGATCAGCATGACCTATATGGATTGATAGAAGCAGTAATAAAAAAAGAATTACGGAGGGCACAGAGACATGCACATGAAATTATCCAATTTTTTAAAAAAAATCCCTGTTTACACTTCATTTCTAAAAGTAGAATTGGATAGCTTCGATCCATCAACCTCTGTGTTATGTGCCCAGCTCTTCTCTTCTGTTTGCACTTCATTGCTAAAAGCAAACTGGATAGCAGAGGATGGTTTCGATCCCTAAATCACTTGGTTAACTGCCCTGCACTCTTCCACTTCATCCCTCCACTTTCAGGTACCCCAATACAATGCTTGAACTCACAATAAATGGATTAGGCGGTCAGTGTCTTAAGTCACTGTGGAAATGTGTGATCAGCATGACCATTACGAACTGATAGAAGCAGTTGTAAAAAAAAAAAGCATTTCGGAGGGCACAGAGACATGCCCATGAAATTCTCCTTTTTTATCCCTGTTAAATCTTCATTTCTAAAATTGAATCAGAAAGATTCAATCCATCAAACTCTCTTTTATGTGCTGATCTCTCTTCCACCATAGGAATTTGCCTTCATCCACCCCAGATGGGACTCGAACCCACAATCCCTGGCTTAGAAGGCCAGTGCCTTATCCATTAGGCCACTGGGGGCACTTGCTGAAAGAACTGGATAGCAGAGAGTGATTTCGACTGATCGTACACGTGGTTAAAGTAGACATCACGCTTCCGCTTCGCTACTGTAATCAGCATGACCTGTACAAACTGACAGAAGCAGTCAAAAAATTAATCACGGAGGGCACTTAGATATGCCCATGAAATGATGGTTTAATATTTCTGTTGTGCACTTCATTGCTAAAAGCAAACTGAAAGCAGAGGATGGTTTCGATCCATAAATCACTGGGTTAACTGCCAGGCACACTTCCACTTCATCACTCCACTTTCAGGTACCCCCAAAACATACTTGAATTCACAATACATGGATTAGGAGATCAGTGTCTTAAGCCACTGTGTCTCTCTGTGATCAGCATGACCTATATGGATTGATAGAAGCAGTAATAAAAAAAGAATTACGGAGGGCACAGAGACATGCACATGAAATTATCCAATTTTTTAAAAAAAATCCCTGTTTACACTTCATTTCTAAAAGTAGAATTGGATAGCTTCGATCCATCAACCTCTGTGTTATGTGCCCAGCTCTTCTCTTCTGTTTGCACTTCATTGCTAAAAGCAAACTGGATAGCAGAGGATGGTTTCGATCCCTAAATCACTTGGTTAACTGCCCTGCACTCTTCCACTTCATCCCTCCACTTTCAGGTACCCCAATACAATGCTTGAACTCACAATAAATGGATTAGGCGGTCAGTGTCTTAAGTCACTGTGGAAATGTGTGATCAGCATGACCATTACGAACTGATAGAAGCAGTTGTAAAAAAAAAAAGCATTTCGGAGGGCACAGAGACATGCCCATGAAATTCTCCTTTTTTATCCCTGTTAAATCTTCATTTCTAAAATTGAATCAGAAAGATTCAATCCATCAAACTCTCTTTTATGTGCTGATCTCTCTTCCACCATAGGAATTTGCCTTCATCCACCCCAGATGGGACTCGAACCCACAATCCCTGGCTTAGAAGGCCAGTGCCTTATCCATTAGGCCACTGGGGCACTTGCTGAAAAGAACTGGATAGCAGAGAGTGATTTCGACTGATCGTACACGTGGTTAAAGTAGACATCACGCTTCCGCTTCGCTACTGTAATCAGCATGACCTGTACAAACTGACAGAAGCAGTCAAAAAATAATCACGGAGGGCACTTAGATATGCCCATGAAATGATGGTTTAATATTTCTGTGTGCACTTCATTGCTAAAAGCAAAGGATGGTTTCGATCCATAAATCACTGGGTTAACTGCCAGGCACACTTCCACTTCATCACTCCACTTTCAGGTACCCCAAAACAATACTTGAATTCACAATACATGGATTAGGAGATCAGTGTCTTAAGCCACTGTGTCTCTCTGTGATCAGCATGACCTATATGGATTGATAGAAGCAGTAATAAAAAAAGAATTACGGAGGGCACAGAGACATGCACATGAAATTATCCAATTTTTTTTAAATCCCTGTTTACACTTCATTTCTAAAAGTAGAATTGGATAGCTTCGATCCATCAACCTCTGTGTTATGTGCCCAGCTCTTCTCTTCTGTTTGCACTTCATTGCTAAAAGCAAACTGGATAGCAGAGGATGGTTTCGATCCCTAAATCACTTAGTTAACTGCCCTGCACTCTTCCACTTCATCCCTCCACTTTCAGGTACCCCAATACAATGCTTGAACTCACAATAAATGGATTAGGCGGTCAGTGTCTTAAGTCACTGTGGAAATGTGTGATCAGCATGACCATTACGAACTGATAGAAGCAGTTGTAAAAAAAAAAAAGCTTTTCGGAGGGCACAGAGACATGCCCATGAAATTCTCCTTTTTTATCCCTGTTAAATCTTCATTTCTAAAATTGAATCAGAAAGATTCAATCCATCAAACTCTCTTTATGTGCTTATCTCTCTTCCACCATAGGAATTTGCCTTCATCCACCCCAGATGGGAATCGAACCCACAATCCCTGGCTTAGAAGGCCAGTGCCTTATCCATTAGGCCACTGGGGCACTTGCTGAAAAGAACTGGATAGCAGAGAGTGATTTCGACTGATCGTACACGTGGTTAAAGTAGACATCACGCTTCCGCTTCGCTACTGTAATCAGCATGACCTGTACAAACTGACAGAAGCAGTCAAAAATAATCACGGAGGGCACTTAGATATGCCCATGAAATTATGGTTTAATATTTCTGTGTGCACTTCATTGCTAAAAGCAAAGGATGGTTTCGATCCATAAATCACTGGGTTAACTGCCAGGCACACTTCCACTTCATCACTCCACTTTCAGGTACCCCCAAACAATACTTGAATTCACAATACATGGATTAGGAGATCAGTGTCTTAAGCCACTGTGTCTCTCTGTGATCAGCATGACCTATATGGATTGATAGAAGCAGTAATAAAAAAAGAATTACGGAGGGCACAGAGACATGCACATGAAATTATCCAAAAAATTTTTTTAAATCCCTGTTTACACTTCATTTCTAAAAGTAGAATTGGATAGCTTCGATCCATCAACCTCTGTGTTATGTGCCCAGCTCTTCTCTTCTGTTTGCACTTCATTGCTAAAAGCAAACTGGATAGCAGAGGATGGTTTCGATCCCTAAATCACTTAGTTAACTGCCCTGCACTCTTCCACTTCATCCCTCCACTTTCAGGTACCCCAATACAATGCTTGAACTCACAATAAATGGATTAGGCGGTCAGTGTCTTAAGTCACTGTGGAAATGTGTGATCAGCATGACCATTACGAACTGATAGAAGCAGTTGTAAAAAAAAAAAGCATTTCGGAGGGCACAGAGACATGCCCATGAAATTCTCCTTTTTTATCCCTGTTAAATCTTCATTTCTAAAATTGAATCAGAAAGATTCATCCATCAAACTCTCTTTTATGTGCTTATCTCTCTTCCACCATAGGAATTTGCCTTCATCCACCCCAGATGGGAATCGAACCCACAATCCCTGGCTTAGAAGGCCAGTGCCTTATCCATTAGGCCACTGGGCACTTGCTGAAAAGAACTGGATAGCAGAGAGTGATTTCGACTGATCGTACACGTGGTTAAGTAGACATCACGCTTCCGCTTCGCTACTGTAATCAGCATGACCTGTACAAACTGACAGAAGCAGTCAAAAAATAATCACGGAGGCACTTAGATATGCCCATGAAATTATGGTTTAATATTTCTGTGTGCACTTCATTGCTAAAAGCAAAGGATGGTTTCGATCCATAAATCACTGGGTTAACTGCCAGGCACACTTCCACTTCATCACTCCACTTTCAGGTACCCCAAAACAATACTTGAATTCACAATACATGGATTAGGAGATCAGTGTCTTAAGCCACTGTGTCTCTCTGTGATCAGCATGACCTATATGGATTGATAGAAGCAGTAATAAAAAAAGAATTACGGAGGGCACAGAGACATGCACATGAAATTATCCAATTTTTTTTTTTAAATCCCTGTTTACACTTCATTTCTAAAAGTAGAATTGGATAGCTTCGATCCATCAACCTCTGTGTTATGTGCCCAGCTCTTCTCTTCTGTTTGCACTTCATTGCTAAAAGCAAACTGGATAGCAGAGGATGGTTTCGATCCCTAAATCACTTGGTTAACTGCCCTGCACTCTTCCACTTCATCCCTCCACTTTCAGGTACCCCAATACAATGCTTGAACTCACAATAAATGGATTAGGCGGTCAGTGTCTTAAGTCACTGTGGAAATGTGTGATCAGCATGACCATTACGAACTGATAGAAGCAGTTGTAAAAAAAAAAAAGCATTTCGGGGGGCACAGAGACATGCCCATGAAATTCTCCTTTTTTATCCCTGTTAAATCTTCATTTCTAAATTGAATCAGAAAGATCCAATCCATCAAACTCTATTTTATGTGCTGATCTCTCTTCCACCATAGGAATTTTCCTTCATCCACCCCAGATGGACTCGAACCCACAATCCCTGGCTTAGAAGGCCAGTGCCTTATCCATTAGGCCACTGGGGCACTTGCTGAAAAGAACTGGATAGCAGAGAGTGATTTCGACTGATCGTACACGTGGTTAAAGTAGACATCACGCTTCCGCTTCGCTACTGTAATCAGCATGACCTGTACAAACTGACAGAAGCAGTCAAAAAATAATCACGGAGGCACTTAGATATGCCCATGAAATTATGGTTTAATATTTCTGTGTGCACTTCATTGCTAAAAGCAAAGGATGGTTTCGATCCATAAATCACTGGGTTAACTGCCAGGCACACTTCCACTTCATCACTCCACTTTCAGGTACCCCAAAACAATACTTGAATTCACAATACATGGATTAGGAGATCAGTGTCTTAAGCCACTGTGTCTCTCTGTGATCAGCATGACCTATATGGATTGATAGAAGCAGTAATAAAAAAAGAATTACGGAGGGCACAGAGACATGCACATGAAATTATCCAATTTTAAAAAAAAAATCCCTGTTTACACTTCATTTCTAAAAGTAGAATTGGATAGCTTCGATCCATCAACCTCTGTGTTATGTGCCCAGCTCTTCTATTCTGTTTGCACTTCATTGCTAAAAGCAAACTGGATAGCAGAGGATGGTTTCGATCCCTAAATCACTTGGTTAACTGCCCTGCACTCTTCCACTTCATCCCTCCACTTTCAGGTACCCCAATACAATGCTTGAACTCACAATAAATGGATTAGGCGGTCAGTGTCTTAAGTCACTGTGGAAATGTGTGATCAGCATGACCATTACGAACTGATAGAAGCAGTTGTAAAAAAAAAAAGCATTTCGGAGGGCACAGAGACATGCCCATGAAATTCTCCTTTTTTATCCCTGTTAAATCTTCATTTCTAAAATTGAATCAGAAAGATTCAATCCATCAAACTCTCTTTTATGTGCTGATCTCTCTTCCAACATAGGAATTTTCCTTCATCCACCCCAGATGGGACTCGAACCCACAATCCCTGGCTTAGAAGGCCAGTGCCTTATCCATTAGGCCACTGGGGCACTTGCTGAAAAGAACTGGATAGCAGAGAGTGATTTCGACTGATCGTACACGTGGTTAAAGTAGACATCACGCTTCCGCTTCGCCACTGTAATCAGCATTACCTGTACAAACTGACAGAAGCAGTCAAAAAATTATCACGGAGGGCACTTAGATATGCCCATGAAATGATGGTTTAATATTTCTGTTTGCACTTCATTGCTAAAAGCAAACTGAAAAGCAGAGGATGGTTTCGATCAATAAATCACTGGGTTAACTGCCAGGCACACTTCCACTTCATCACTCCACTTTCAGGTACCCCAAAACAATACTTGAATTCACAATACATGGATTAGGAGATCAGTGTCTTAAGCCACTGTGTCTCTCTGTGATCAGCATGACCTATATGGATTGATAGAAGCAGTAATAAAAAAAGAATTACGGAGGGCACAGAGACATGCACATGAAATTATCCAATTTTTTTTTTTAAATCCCTGTTTACACTTCATTTCTAAAAGTAGAATTGGATAGCTTCGATCCATCAACCTCTGTGTTATGTGCCCAGCTCTTCTCTTCTGTTTGCACTTCATTGCTAAAAGCAAACTGGATAGCAGAGGATGGTTTCGATCCCTAAATCACTTAGTTAACTGCCCTGCACTCTTCCACTTCATCCCTCCACTTTCAGGTACCCCAATACAATGCTTGAACTCACAATAAATGGATTAGGCGGTCAGTGTCTTAAGTCACTGTGGAAATGTGTGATCAGCATGACCATTACGAACTGATAGAAGCAGTTGTAAAAAAAAAAGCATGTCGGAGGGCACAGAGACATGCCCATGAAATTCTCCTTTTTTATCCCTGTTAAATCTTCATTTCTAAAATTGAATCAGAAAGATTCAATCCATCAAACTCTCTTTTATGTGCTGATCTCTCTTCCACCATAGGAATTTGCCTTCATCCACCCCAGATGGGAATCGAACCCACAATCCCTGGCTTAGAAGGCCAGTGCCTTATCCATTAGGCCACTGGGGCACTTGCTGAAAAGAACTGGATAGCAGAGAGTGATTTCGACTGATCGTACACGTGGTTAAAGTAGACATCACGCTTCCGCTTCGCTACTGTAATCAGCATGACCTGTACAAACTGACAGAAGCAGTCAAAAAATAATCACGGAGGGCACTTAGATATGCCCATGAAATTATGGTTTAATATTTCTGTGTGCACTTCATTGCTAAAAGCAAAGGATGGTTTCGATCCATAAATCACTGGGTTAACTGCCAGGCACACTTCCACTTCATCACTCCACTTTCAGGTACCCCAAAACAATACTTGAATTCACAATACATGGATTAGGAGATCAGTGTCTTAAGCCACTGTGTCTCTCTGTGATCAGCATGACCTATATGGATTGATAGAAGCAGTAATAAAAAAAGAATTACGGAGGGCACAGAGACATGCACATGAAATTATCCAATTTTTTTTTTTAAATCCCTGTTTACACTTCATTTCTAAAAGTAGAATTGGATAGCTTCGATCCATCAACCTCTGTGTTATGTGCCCAGCTCTTCTCTTCTGTTTGCACTTCATTGCTAAAAGCAAACTGGATAGCAGAGGATGGTTTCGATCCCTAAATCACTTAGTTAACTGCCCTGCACTCTTCCACTTCATCCCTCCACTTTCAGGTACCCCAATACAATGCTTGAACTCACAATAAATGGATTAGGCGGTCAGTGTCTTAAGTCACTGTGGAAATGTGTGATCAGCATGACCATTACGAACTGATAGAAGCAGTTGTAAAAAAAAAAAGCTTTTCGGAGGGCACAGAGACATGCCCATGAAATTATCCTTTTATATCCCTGTTAAATCTTCAATTCTAAAATTGAATCAGAAAGATTCAACCCATCAAACTCTCTTTTGTGCGCTTACCTTTCTTCCTCCACAGGAATTTGCATTCAGCCACCCCAGATGGGACTCGAACCCACAATCCCTGGCTTAGAAGGCCAGTGCCTTATCCATTAGGCCACTGGGGCACAAGATGAAAAGAACTGGATAGCAGAGAGTGATTTCGACTGATCGTACACGTGGTTAAAGTAGACATCACGCTTCCGCTTCGCTACTGTAATCAGCATGACATGTACAAACTGACAGAAGCAGTCAAAAAATAATCACGGAGGGCACTTAGATATGCCCATGAAATGATGGTTTAATATTTCTGTTTGCACTTCATTGCTAAAAGCAAAGGATGGTTTCGATCCATAAATCACTGGGTTAACTGCCAGGCACACTTCCACTTCATCACTCCACTTTCAGGTACCCCAAAACAATACTTGAATTCACAATACATGGATTAGGAGATCAGTGTCTTAAGCCACTGTGTCTCTCTGTGATCAGCATGACCTATATGGATTGATAGAAGCAGTAATAAAAAAAGAATTACGGAGGGCACAGAGACATGCACATGAAATTATCCAATTTAAAAAAAAAATCCCTGTTTACACTTCATTTCTCAAAGTAGAATTGGATAGCTTCGATCCATCAACCTCTGTGTTATGTGCCCAGCTCTTCTCTTCTGTTTGCACTTCATTGCTAAAAGCAAACTGGATAGCAGAGGATGGTTTCGATCCCTAAATCACTTAGTTAACTGCCCTGCACTCTTCCACTTCATCCCTCCACTTTCAGGTACCCCAATACAATGCTTGAACTCACAATAAATGGATTAGGCGGTCAGTGTCTTAAGTCACTGTGGAAATGTGTGATCAGCATGACCATTACGAACTGATAGAAGCAGTTGTAAAAAAAAAAAGCATTTCGGAGGGCACAGAGACATGCCCATGAAATTATCCTTTTATATCCCTGTTAAATCTTCAATTCTAAAATTTAATCAGAAAGATCCAATCCATCAAACTCTCTTTTGTGCGCTTATCTCTCTTCCTCCATAGGAATTTGCATTCAGCCACCCCAGATGGGACTCGAACCCACAATCCCTGGCTTAGAAGGCCAGTGCCTTATCCATTAGGCCACTGGGGCACTTGCTGAAAAGAACTGGATAGCAGAGAGTGATTTCGACTGATCGTACACGTGGTTAAAGTAGACATCACGCTTCCGCTTCGCTACTGTAATCAGCATGACCTGTACAAACTGACAGAAGCAGTCAAAA
Organism: Oncorhynchus kisutch; assembly: GCF_002021735.2. NCBI lineage: Eukaryota > Metazoa > Chordata > Actinopteri > Salmoniformes > Salmonidae > Oncorhynchus > Oncorhynchus kisutch. Next base: position 41,396,498 of record NC_034182.2, read on the forward strand.
AATAATCACGGGCACAGAGACATGCCCATGAAATTCTCCTTTTTTATCCCTGTTAAATCTTCATTTCTAAAATTGAATCAGAAAGATTCAATCCATCAAACTCTCTTTTATGTGCTGATCTCTCTTCCACCATAGGAATTTTCCTTCATCCACCCCAGATGGGACTCGAACCCACAATCCCTGGCTTAGAAGGCCAGTGCCTTATCCATTAGGCCACTGGGGCACTTGCTGAAAAGAACTGGATAGCAGAGAGTGATTTCGACTGATCGTACACGTGGTTAAAGTAGACATCACGCTTCCGCTTCGCCACTGTAATCAGCATTACCTGTACAAACTGACAGAAGCAGTCAAAAAATTATCACGGAGGGCACTTAGATATGCCCATGAAATGATGGTTTAATATTTCTGTTTGCACTTCATTGCTAAAAGCAAACTGAAAAGCAGAGGATGGTTTCGATCCATAAATCACTGGGTTAACTGCCAGGCACACTTCCACTTCATCACTCCACTTTCAGGTACCCCAAAACAATACTTGAATTCACAATACATGGATTAGGAGATCAGTGTCTTAAGCCACTGTGTCTCTCTGTGATCAGCATGACCTATATGGATTGATAGAAGCAGTAATAAAAAAAGAATTACGGAGGGCACAGAGACATGCACATGAAATTATCCAATTTTTTTTTAAAAATCCCTGTTTACACTTCATTTCTAAAAGTAGAATTGGATAGCTTCGATCCATCAACCTCTGTGTTATGTGCCCAGCTCTTCTCTTCTGTTTGCACTTCATTGCTAAAAGCAAACTGGATAGCAGAGGATGGTTTCGATCCCTAAATCACTTAGTTAACTGCCCTGCACTCTTCCACTTCATCCCTCCACTTTCAGGTACCCCAATACAATGCTTGAACTCACAATAAATGGATTAGGCGGTCAGTGTCTTAAGTCACTGTGGAAATGTGTGATCAGCATGACCATTACGAACTGATAGAAGCAGTTGTAAAAAAAAAAGCTTTTCGGAGGGCACAGAGACATGCCCATGAAATTATCCTTTTATATCCCTGTTAAATCTTCAATTCTAAAATTGAATCAGAAAGATTCAACCCATCAAACTCTCTTTTGTGCGCTTACCTTTCTTCCTCCACAGGAATTTGCATTCAGCCACCCCAGATGGGACTCGAACCCACAATCCCTGGCTTAGAAGGCCAGTGCCTTATCCATTAGGCCACTGGGGCACAAGCTGAGAAGAACTGGATAGCAGAGAGTGATTTCGACTGATCGTACACGTGGTTAAAGTAGACATCACGCTTCCGCTTCGCTACTGTAATCAGCATGACATGTACAAACTGACAGAAGCAGTCAAAAAATAATCACGGAGGGCACTTAGATATGCCCATGAAATGATGGTTTAATATTTCTGTTTGCACTTCATTGCTAAAAGCAAAGGATGGTTTCGATCCATAAATCACTGGGTTAACTGCCAGGCACACTTCCACTTCATCACTCCACTTTCAGGTACCCCAAAACAATACTTGAATTCACAATACATGGATTAGGAGATCAGTGTCTTAAGCCACTGTGTCTCTCTGTGATCAGCATGACCTATATGGATTGATAGAAGCAGTAATAAAAAAAGAATTACGGAGGGCACAGAGACATGCACATGAAATTATCCAATTTAAAAAAAAAATCCCTGTTTACACTTCATTTCTCAAAGTAGAATTGGATAGCTTCGATCCATCAACCTCTGTGTTATGTGCCCAGCTCTTCTCTTCTGTTTGCACTTCATTGCTAAAAGCAAACTGGATAGCAGAGGATGGTTTCGATCCCTAAATCACTTAGTTAACTGCCCTGCACTCTTCCACTTCATCCCTCCACTTTCAGGTACCCCAATACAATGCTTGAACTCACAATAAATGGATTAGGCGGTCAGTGTCTTAAGTCACTGTGGAAATGTGTGATCAGCATGACCATTACGAACTGATAGAAGCAGTTGTAAAAAAAAAAAGCATTTCGGAGGGCACAGAGACATGCCCATGAAATTATCCTTTTATATCCCTGTTAAATCTTCAATTCTAAAATTTAATCAGAAAGATCCAATCCATCAAACTCTCTTTTGTGCGCTTATCTCTCTTCCTCCATAGGAATTTGCATTCAGCCACCCCAGATGGGACTCGAACCCACAATCCCTGGCTTAGAAGGCCAGTGCCTTATCCATTAGGCCACTGGGGCACTTGCTGAAAAGAACTGGATAGCAGAGAGTGATTTCGACTGATCGTACACGTGGTTAAAGTAGACATCACGCTTCCGCTTCGCTACTGTAATCAGCATGACCTGTACAAACTGACAGAAGCAGTCAAAAAATAATCACGGGCACAGAGACATGCCCATGAAATTCTCCTTTTTTATCCCTGTTAAATCTTCATTTCTAAAATTGAATCAGAAAGATTCAATCCATCAAACTCTCTTTTATGTGCTGATCTCTCTTCCACCATAGGAATTTTCCTTCATCCACCCCAGATGGGACTCGAACCCACAATCCCTGGCTTAGAAGGCCAGTGCCTTATCCATTAGGCCACTGGGGCACTTGCTGAAAAGAACTGGATAGCAGAGAGTGATTTCGACTGATCGTACACGTGGTTAAAGTAGACATCACGCTTCCGCTTCGCTACTGTAATCAGCATGACCTGTACAAACTGACAGAAGCAGTCAAAAAATAATCACGGAGGGCACTTAGATATGCCCATGAAATTATGGTTTAATATTTCTGTGTGCACGTCATTGCTAAAAGCAAAGGATGGTTTCGATCCATAAATCACTGGGTTAACTGCCAGGCACACTTCCACTTCATCACTCCACTTTCAGGTACCCCAAAACAATACTTGAATTCACAATACATGGATTAGGAGATCAGTGTCTTAAGCCACTGTGTCTCTCTGTGATCAGCATGACCTATATGGATTGATAGAAGCAGTAATAAAAAAAGAATTACGGAGGGCACAGAGACATGCACATGAAATTATCCAATTTTTAAAAAAAAATCCCTGTTTACACTTCATTTCTAAAAGTAGAATTGGATAGCTTCGATCCATCAACCTCTGTGTTATGTGCCCAGCTCTTCTCTTCTGTTTGCACTTCATTGCTAAAAGCAAACTGGATAGCAGAGGATGGTTTTGATCCCTAAATCACTTGGTTAACTGCCCTGCACTCTTCCACTTCATCCCTCCACTTTCAGGTACCCCAATACAATGCTTGAACTCACAATAAATGGATTAGGCGGTCAGTGTCTTAAGTCACTGTGGAAATGTGTGATCAGCATGACCATTACGAACTGATAGAAGCAGTTGTAAAAAAAAAAAGCATTTCGGAGGGCACAGAGACATGCCCATGAAATTCTCATTTTTTATCCCTGTTAAATCTTCATTTCTAAAATTGAATCAGAAAGATTCAATCCATCAAACTCTCTTTTATGTGCTGATCTCTCTTCCACCATAGGAATTTTCCTTCATCCACCCCAGATGGGAGTCGAACTCACAATCCCAGGCTTAGAAGGCCAGTGCCTTATCCATTAGGCCACTGGGGCACTTGCTGAAAAGAACTGGATAGCAGAGAGTGATTTCGACTGATCGTACACGTGGTTAAAGTAGACATCACGCTTCCGCTTCGCCACTGTAATCAGCATTACCTGTACAAACTGACAGAAGCAGTCAAAAAATTATCACGGAGGGCACTTAGATATGCCCATGAAATGATGGTTTAATATTTCTGTTTGCACTTCATTGCTAAAAGCAAACTGAAAAGCAGAGGATGGTTTCGATCCATAAATCACTGGGTTAACTGCCAGGCACACTTCCACTTCATCACTCCACTTTCAGGTACCCCAAAACAATACTTGAATTCACAATACATGGATTAGGAGATCAGTGTCTTAAGCCACTGTGTCTCTCTGTGATCAGCATGACCTATATGGATTGATAGAAGCAGTAATAAAAAAAGAATTACGGAGGGCACAGAGACATGCACATGAAATTATCCAATTTTTTTAAAAAAATCCCTGTTTACACTTCATTTCTAAAAGTAGAATTGGATAGCTTCGATCCATCAACCTCTGTGTTATGTGCCCAGCTCTTCTCTTCTGTTTGCACTTCATTGCTAAAAGCAAACTGGATAGCAGAGGATGGTTTCGATCCCTAAATCACTTGGTTAACTGCCCTGCACTCTTCCACTTCATCCCTCCACTTTCAGGTACCCCAATACAATGCTTGAACTCACAATAAATGGATTAGGCGGTCAGTGTCTTAAGTCACTGTGGAAATGTGTGATCAGCATGACCATTACGAACTGATAGAAGCAGTTGTAAAAAAAAAAAGCATTTCGGAGGGCACAGAGACATGCCCATGAAATTCTCCTTTTTTATCCCTGTTAAATCTTCATTTCTAAAATTGAATCAGAAAGATTCAATCCATCAAAATCTCTTTTATGTGCTGATCTCTCTTCCACCATAGGAATTTGCCTTCATCCACCCCAGATGGGAATCGAACCCACAATCCCTGGATTAGAAGGCCAGTGCCTTATCCATTAGGCCACTGGGGCACTTACTGAAAAGACCTGGATAGCAGAGAGTGATTTCGACTGATCGTACACGTGGTTAAAGTAGACATCACGCTTCCGCTTCGCTACTGTAATCAGCATGACCTGTACAAACTGACAGAAGCAGTCAAAAAATAATCACGGAGGGCACTTAGATATGCCCATGAAATGATGGTTTAATATTTCTGTTTGCACTTCTTTGCTAAAAGCAAACTGAAAAGCAGAGGATGGTTTCAATCCATAAATCAATGGGTTAACTGCCAGGCACACTTCCACTTCATCACTCCACTTTCAGGTACCCCAAAACAATACTTGAATTCACAATACATGGATTAGGAGATCAGTGTCTTAAGCCACTGTGTCTCTCTGTGATCAGCATGACCTATATGGATTGATAGAAGCAGTAATAAAAAAATATTTACGGAGGGCACAGAGACATGCACATGAAATTATAAATTTTTAAAAAAAAATCCCTGTTTACACTTCATTTCTAAAAGTAGAATTGGATAGCTTCGATCCATCAACCTCTGTGTTATGTGCCCAGCTCTTCTCTTCTGTTTGCACTTCATTGCTAGAAGCAAACTGGATAGCAGAGGATGGTTTCGATCCCTAAATCACTTGGTTAACTGCCCTGCACTCTTCCACTTCATCCCTCCACTTTCAGGTACCCTAATACAATGCTTGAACTCACAATAAATGGATTAGGCGGTCAGTGTCTTAAGTCACTGTGGAAATGTGTGATCAGCATGACCATTACGAACTGATAGAAGCAGTTGTAAAAAAAAAAAAGCATTTCGGAGGGCACAGAGACATGCCCATGAAATTATCCTTTTTTATCCCTGTTAAATCTTCATTTCTAAAATTGAATCAGAAAGATTCAATCCATCAAACTCTCTTTTATGTGCTGATCTCTCTTCCTCCATAGGAATTTGCATTCAGCCACCCCAGATGGGACTCGAACCCACAATCCCTGGCTTAGAAGGCCAGTGCCTTATCCATTAGGCCACTGGGGCACTTGCTGAAAAGAACTGGATAGCAGAGAGTGATTTCGACTGATCGTACACGTGGTTAAAGTAGACATCACGCTTCCGCTTCGCTACTGTAATCAGCATGACCTGTACAAACTGACAGAAGCAGTCAAAAAATAATCACGGAGGGCACTTAGATATGCCCATGAAATGATGGTTTAATATTTCTGTGTGCACTTCATTGCTAAAAGCAAAGGATGGTTTCGATCCATAAATCACTGGGTTAACTGCCAGGCACACTTCCACTTCATCACTCCACTTTCAGGTACCCCAAAACAATACTTGAATTCACAATACATGGATTAGGAGATCAGTGTCTTAAGCCACTGTGTCTCTCTGTGATCAGCATGACCTGTACAAACTGACAGAAGCAGTCAAAAAATAATCACGGAGGGCAATGAGACATGCCCATGAAATGATGGTTTAATATTTCTGTTTGCACTTCTTTGCTAAAAGCAAACTGAAAAGCAGAGGATGGTTTCAATCCATAAATCACTGGGTTAACTGCCAGGCACACTTCCACTTCATCACTCCACTTTCAGGTACTCCAAAACAATACTTGAATTCACAATACATGGATTAGGAGATCAGTGTCTTAAGCCACTGTGTCTCTCTGTGATCAGCATGACCTATATGGATTGATAGAAGCAGTAATAAAAAAGAATTACGGAGGGCACAGAGACATGCACATGAAATTATAATTTTTTTTAAAAAAATCCCTGTTTACACTTCATTTCTAAAAGTAGAATTGGATAGCTTCGATCCATCAACCTCTGTGTTATGTGCCCAGCTCTTCTCTTCTGTTTGCACTTCATTGCTAAAAGCAAACTGGATAGCAGAGGATGGTTTCGATCCCTAAATCACTTGGTTAACTGCCCTGCACTCTTCCACTTCATCCCTCCACTTTCAGGTACCCCAATACAATGCTTGAACTCACAATAAATGGATTAGGCGGTCAGTGTCTTAAGTCACTGTGGAAATGTGTGATCAGCATGACCATTACGAACTGATAGAAGCAGTTGTAAAAGAAAATGGCATTTCGGAGGGCACAGAGACATCCCCATGAAATTATCCTTTTTTATCCCTGTTAAATCTTCATTTCTAAAATTGAATCAGAAAGATTCAATCAATCTCTGTGTTATGTGCTGATCTCTCTTCCTCCATAGGAATTTTCATTCATCCACCCCAGATGGGACTCGAAACCACAATCCCTGGCTTAGAAGGCCAGTGCCTTATCCATTAGGCCACTGGGGCACTTGCTGAAAACAAACTGGATAGCAGAACGTGGTTTTGACCGATCGTACACGTGGTTAAAGTAGACATCACGCTTCCGCTTCGCTTCTGTAATCAGCATGACCTGTACAAACTGACAGAAGCAGTCAAAAAATAATCACGGAGGGCACTGAGACATGCCCATGAAATGATGGCTTAATATTTCTGTTTGCACTTCATTGCTAAAAGCAAACTGGATAGCAGAGGATGGTTTCGATCCCTAAATCACTTGGTTAACTGCCCTGCACACTTCCACTTCATCCCTCCACTTTCAGGTACCACACAACCATACTTGAATTCTCAAGCTATATGACCAAGGAGAGTGATGGAGTGCTGCATCAGATGACCTGGCAGCTAACAAGTGCTCAGCATTAGTAAGAAACTCCTTCAAAACATTCAGAAAAGCATTCCAGGTGAAGTTGGTTGAGAGAATGCCAAGAGTGTGCAAAGCCTCCATCAAGGCAAAGAAAGGGTGGGTACTTTGAAGAATTTAAAATATATTTGGATTTTTTAAACACTTTTTTTTGGCTACTACATAATTCCATATGTATTATTAGTGTCCATGTCTTCACTATCATTCCACAATATTAAAAAATAAAGTACAAATAAAGGAACACCCTTGGATGAGTACTTGTCTAAACTTTAGACTGGCACAATGTTTTATACTTCAAGGGGTCTTAAAATTCCAAATCAAAAAGCTAAATTATAATCCTTCATATAACCCTAAAACAATTCAATATATCTTAGAAGAACCCCCCCCCCCCCAGACTCGTATGGGTTAAAGTGACATCACATCAGTTGGTTAAAAATGGTTACGACAAAATCTAGAATCATGCTTTGCATGCAATAAATTGATCAACTTCCTCAGTATTTCCTCCTGTGCTGCCACCTACTGGTTGATTTAAGGGAGTACAATACCACGCTCGTAAGCGTTCTTCCTTCTGCAAAGTAACGGTCAAGCTCTCCCACGGTTAACATCCGTACAAACCATGAAGCACCTCGTTTGATGCTTTAGGACAGATTGGTGATTGTACTGTCATAAAGACATGTTACAGTCACAAGAGTAAATGCATGACAACTTTAATAGTTTCAGAAATATAAGTTGAAAGAAATGACCAAGCGAAATGTAATTTATTGAACCAATTTAACCGAAGACGTTCAAATTAAGATTTTTTTTTGTAATGTTACATTTTCACCATAGACAGCCAGGTTTACTGAACAGTACAAAAGAAAATAAAAATATAACATTTGAAACTACTAGCCCCTGGGCACAGATGTCAGTTCAATGTCTAGTTTTGATTTACCAGATATCAGTTGTCAAATAACACAAATTCTACGTGAAATCATCATGTCATTAAATTTAGAGCGATTTTTTTTTATACAAAAATGCCCTACAGTGACGCGATTATGCCAATGAAATCCGTTTTCCACGTTGATGCAAAATGGGGGGGGGTTGAAGTTACATTGAAACTGAGACTATAAGAGCGCAATTACAGGAACACGAAGAAAAAAAAAGGGGGGAAAAAAAGTCAGGAAATGATTTGTACCAGTTAATGATTAACGCAGAATTACTTGACTTATTAGCTGTGACACGATCCCAACATACGTTTATATGGACCAACATTCATCATTAGCAGGCAACAGAGAAAATCCCTGACAACAATGATAAGTCAATGTCATTAGTGACATTTCTCTAATATGATCCATCATAATGGGCTTTAGCAAGAGCTAACATTTGGTGTAGACAGGGTAGGGGGAAAAAAAGGTGCCAAACAAGATTGTCTGTTCTAAAAACACCTAAGTTCCTTGACCAGTTTACATCTTAAAAATAAACTGTGTACATAAAACCAAACATTTTTGGCCTCTAAAAGCCTTTTAATTCCAGCTAGGAAACAGCGTCAATACAAAAATTGTGTACTGTTTGGGAATCACTGCTTAAAAGCATAATATGAACCATCTAAAATCCTGAATGAGTAGCCTTCTTCAGCAGCGCCAAGTCATGAGTTTGACTGTGGGCCAGTTGAAGTTGACGGGTTCACTGGGCCGAGGTCTTGCCCTTGTCAACACCATGGTGTTCTGGGATGTGCCTGTAGGGGCAGTTTGGCCTCCTGTTGCAGCCCAGGTTCCTCCAGAAGAAGCACTCCTTTCTACAAAGGATAGAAAAGTCACAAATATCATCTATAAACTGCCAATAAATGCATGCCAGCCCAAAGGATGGTGTGGCCCTACCACAACCTTTTCTAGTAATATTTTTTACTGTGCCAACAATTTATGATTTTCAATAGGCTACTCACTGCTAGCAGGAAGCAAATAATTTCAAGATCAAAAACCAGGGACAGTACTGTATATTGCCCTTCCGCTATTTGTCCAATAGATCCTACGTACGTGCTATGGGAAGGCAGGTCCTGAGCTTTCTGGGCGTCCTTGGCTATGCCCAGGTGTGTTGGGTTCCTGTCGGGGTAACGCACTAAGATCTTGGACCCATTGAGCTCCATCCCCTTTAAGATGGCAGACAGACAATTATTTCCCAAGAGGTCAGAGGCTTGCATGAAACATCCAATTAAGACCAGGACTGCCTGAAAACTATACTAGCAGTCTCAAATCCTTGCCTTCTCTGTCATTGTTTCCTCAAATCCTCTAAGTGCATTGGAGGAGGTGGTCAGAGACTGACTGACCTTAGAGCCCATCCTCCAATAATCATCGAGGGGAATTGAAGTCTCAACACAATTAATTAAGAAACTTATGCGAACATAAGTGTGTGAAACCAAACATGTTACTCAAACATAGAGAATAAAGTAGAGCAAAATGGGCAGACACTCACGTATAAGACCCAGGGACCTTTAGTGCAAGTCTGAATGTTGTAAAGACACTTACATGAAAAGTCAAAGCAATCTCACAACAGTCTGGGTCCAAGTAGTTAACAAAAGCACATCGCCTGGAGCGCAGAAGCTTAATACTATGGATTTTCCCAGCTCTGCAATGAAAGAGACATTGATTAGAGATGCAGAAGCCAAACAAGCAGGGGACGGACTGATTACACAAGGATATTTTCAAGAGTGCCTCGTTCATAGCTTAGTTTTCTACTCAAGCAAAGTTGCCAACAAAATCTGAAAACCTGGGTAAGGTGATTGGCTGTGGCAAAACAGTATAGATTTTTAATTTTTTTAATATTTTGAAACTAGGCAAGTCAGTTAGGAACAAATTCTTAGTTACAATGACAGCCTACCGGGGAACAGTGGGTTAACTGCCTTGTTCAGGAGCAGGACAGATGTTTATCGTGTCAGCTCGAGGATTGGATCCAGCAACCTTTCGGTTACTGGCCCAACGCTCTAACCACTAAGCTAACTTCCGCCCCAATATCTAAATGAATGGTGTGTAAAGGAGATCTTTCTTACTGCCCCACTTCCCCAAGGATTCAATTAAAATATGTGGTGCATTCACTTACCCCTCAAATCTCTCTATAATCATAGCCTCTGTCGCTGAAGGGACCAAGTTTCCAACCCAAATAGGGTATAATTTACTGTAAGTAAAAGCAAATAGCAAATTGCTACACCGACCAAAAACACACATTACAACCAGTAGCAATATACATGAAAACAGACACTATCTCTAACACTACATTTTCATGTCAAGGACTGGGAATGGAAAAACAGTCAAGTAGATATCAAACTTACGTTACTACGGGAAAGTTTTCCGACATGGTCCTTATGGGGGTGTTGGTCTTGTGTCTGTTCTGAAGGCTTTGTGAATGCTGGGCCTGATGAGGTTTTGGGGCTGAGGGGAACTCTGATGTTGTAGAGGTGCTGTAGACACAGTCCGCTTTGGCAGGATAGGTAACACTTGCAGTTGGATAATTGCCATTATAGAGGATTCCTAAAACAAGAACAAGTCCCTAAATGTCTGAGGTTTCTCAGTTCAAATAACTCTGGACTCCAACAGTATATATGTCAAGTTGCCTACCTCCACAGAGGAGAAACCTTCAGATGCTCTTACCAGATATTTTGGACAGTGCCTCAAGTGATTTCTCCACGTTCCCGTGAATTATTAAGGCATTTGAGCTCTGTTCCCGGGAAAAGCCAAACCCCTGCAACAAGACCGCATCAGAAATATGTTACACCTTTCAAATGGTATCGGACTACTATTGAGTCCAACCAGTTGTACATTGTTTCTACTATAGTAACCCATAAGAGACTAAAATAGTCTCCTTCCATGTTTATAAAAATTGTCCTAATGCAGCTGGGTGTGTGATAACTGTTAACTCCGCATCATCATGTTGCTGACCATTAGCTGTGTTATCTGGACCCTCATAAGTTCCTGGGCGGCATCGGCACAGGAGCTGTCCAACCGCAGCACTTCCTTTAAGGCCTGAGCGGCTTCATCGTATCTCTGTGGGGAAATTATTGTAAATTCTCTCTACGCTAAAATGCAAGATTCTCAGTCTGAATAGTAAACAATAACATAAAACGCATTCGCAAACATCTGTGCATGAGGCACATGCTCATGTACCGATTCATGATTGGCGAAAAGACACGAAGTACACAACTTGGCATGGTTACAAAAAAAGGGATAGTTGACATTTCTTGTTCTCGATAGAAATTATACAAAAATGTAATCCAAGTTTGAAAGGCATCCAGTGAGAAGATAATGGTTCAAAGCTACATAACTGACCCTGGCATCAGACATTACCTTCAACCCTGCCAGAGCTCTTCCTTTTCTGTAGAGGCCTTTGACCCAGCCAGGACTCATGTTGAGGGCTAACTCCGCATCAGCCAAGGCTTTCTCATAGTCCTGGATCTTCTCATAACAGAAGGACCGGTTGCCAAACAGCCTGAAACACAAAAGCAGTTTGTTTTAAGTTGTAAAAGCACATTGAAAACCTGAGAAAGTTGTGTCATTTAAACCAAATCAATTGTCCTAGTTGATGGCACAGCCTAGGAACCTATCAATACTGTAAAGGAAAAAATAATAATTATGCAAACCATTTAAAATCACATTTATTCAAAATAATTGGTGACCAGTTTGACATTTCAAGATGATTGTAGTTTCTCACCTAAACTCTGCAGGGTTGTACTTAATTGCATCCGTAAAATACTTAACAGCCATGTCAAAATGTCCACTGCTGGCAAACTGATTACCAATTACTGTGGAGAGAGAGAGAAAAAGCTGCCAATTTCAAAATCAGTGTACCCCCTTCTAGGGTGTTCATTTCAAGCAACTCTGGTCTAGAATACTCACTTTTGCAACATTTGGACAAAATGTTCCGAAATAATGAGGGAAGTTCTTTAATAATATAGTAAGCGAAACTCACCAGCCAGCTCTGTACTCTTTTTAAATATATCCTCAGTGTTGGGTACAGGAGAATTCTGTGCAAGGATAAACAAGAGACAGTTTACACATCCAGAATACTTAAGTGGGCATACACTGCATGATACACTGCATGATAGACAGAACGATATTTCTACGATTTCACTTGTCGCAGATAATTTCTGGATTGTATTTTAATCTTGAGGCATAGTGTCACTGGGGGTTGGGGGCAACGAAGTAGATTAAATGCCCCCCCCCCCCCCCCCCCTCCATGTTCTCCAAACAACATCATGACCCACACACGATGAAAAGTCTCATAACGAAATGTTGTCGGAGCTCCTGCAGTGCGACAGGTGATGCATTCTGATAGCCAATAGAAATGCATGATGAGTGAATAAACTGGTCCGCTGTGGAATTGCTCAATCAGTAGGATACGTTATACAACATTTTTAAGTCAGCTCACACTACACTCAATCCACTTCAACAACATACCCAATGCCTCAACTAATTATTTTATGCACTTCCATTTCTCCCTGCCAATATTCATAAGGGTTTACCCATCTCTCGTTGAAATCGTATATGTCATTTGGGGAAAAACAGCTGCTAAGTGAGAGGGGGGGGGGGGGGGGGGGGGGGGGGAGTCCATCGTACACTCTACCGATAGCAACAGCAAGATTGAACCGCTGGTTTATTGTACAGTGTGCCATATATTTCCAGGATGCTTAGTACTGTACAGTGTATTCCTGGCTCCACCTTAAAGCATTCAATAGATTAACACACCTTTTGTATATCTTTCATTTCTTTATTTGGCTTCTCCTTCGGTTGACTGGTTTTCTTTTTCTCCTTCCATTCTGGCCTAGGCTTCTGTTCAAGTTGACGCTTTGCTATATCAGCAGCCTTGGATACAAAACTGCTGGTCATATCCAGTTGCAGTTCCTGGTGGAAATAGGGGAAAATTAAAAGGGTCAAAATAGACCTGTCCATTTTCTCCAAAATAGAAACTTGATAAAGTGTTTTTTTTTACTTCTGGAGTAGCAGTTAAACCACAACAATGACATGCTGCTTCTGTTACGCCAGTGTTAATTTAGACAGCTATTTTAGATATAGTTTCAGTCTTAATGACTAAAATAACTTTTAGTCTTCGTCCCATTTTAGTAAATATGTTCTTCTTAGTTATTAGTTGGACTTAAACTCGGGACAATGTGTTTAGTTTTAGCCTTTGCCATCATGTGAACATTCATAGTAGTACCAGTTGGACACGGCTATCTCTTCGTATAGCTGACACTACTGTATGTTATTTTTAGTGCTACACTGATATTGATTAGTGCACTGTTGGGTTTTATAGCTTGTAAGAAAAGGCATTTCACTGTACTTGTGCACATGACATTAAAAACTTTAAATATTGCTATTGTGGCAGATTGTAACCCAATGTAAGCCATGATTAACTACAGCCTATGCTACAGGTTAAACAATTTAAAGATAGCTCTTTTCATCCCACCATGACCTGACAGTGAAAATAAGTGGAGAATCTGAGCTTTCCAACAATGCCAGAAATATTACTGTAATCCTAATATTTAGCAAATTTCCCAAAAAAGGGTAAAAAAAACTACTCACATTTGTGGATAGATGAAAAAAATCAGTGCACATGGGGAAATAGAGTTTCTGATGTGATCAAAGCAAAAATATCTTACATGAAAGAGAGTAAACATTGTTTCTAGTTTAGGTTAGTTGCAATCGAAGCTTCCTGGTTGCGCTTCAGTGACTGAAGTAACCGTTCGGGAGTTATGTGGGAGAGACAGTTAGACCTGCTCAAATCAGACTGCGCAACTGAAAGATGTTAATACCAATGAGAGGATTGCATGAAATATTCCGCAAAGTCATGCATGCTTATGATTAGACAACACAGAAGAAAGGGAGCTTGATGTCAAATGAAAATGTTCTTTAGTCTAACGTGGAATTATCGTCTCTTCACATTTTTGTCAACTGAAACGAAAACTCATTATGCTACAATTATTTTTTTTAAATAAAAAAAATAAAAAAATGCATCTCATTATATTCATTCGTTTTCACCAAGGATAATATGTTGTAATTTTTTAAATTAAATGAACACTGCATTATGCCAATGCAGGGTGTGACATTTAACTTCTAAACGTCACTTATCCTGTTACTACGATCACTTGCCCGAAAATGTATCCTATGCATAGGGGAGAAGCAATATGTTTGCTGCCTTTCACCTACACATAAAGGGATAAAGCAGAAAGATCCATACTGCAATTCTTTGCATTTTGGTTGACATCAAAACATTCTCAGAAAAGGCTCAACTTTCTTGACTGCCATACATTGTCTGTTTTTCACTTAAACAATGGGGAGGAATCAGAAATATCAGTTTTAGGCTACTGGAATGCTATAGTTTGGTTGTTTTAACATAAACATACATAAAAACACATTTTTGCACTAACCCCTGCTACTGCTACGCTCCCAGTGGAGCAGCTCAATGATTCACATGTAACCAAAGGCACCATTTTAGTTTGGTTACCTCAGAGTTGCTGTGTATGCTCTCCTCCTCACTCTCCTCGCCGGCGTCGCTGGACTCCCCGCTGCTGTCTCCGCTATCAGTAACAGACAAGTCCTGCAGGCCCTGAGCGAGAGCCCCTTTAGCGCTGGTACTAGTCTTGTTACACTCACTTTCATTTACTTTACTCTCTGCATCAAGCTGTGAACATTCAACAGTCATATGTCAAGAGAGAAAAATCATACATTTAAATTATAGTGACATGCTTAAACTGATATATAAACCCAGGTATGATTGCTTCAGCTTTTATTAAATATAATAAACATTGTTAATCAGCTGAGTTGATAAAGCACTCACCTTGACTTCTGTCACTGGGTTCTGTTTTTCTTTCTCCAACTTCTCAAGCTGTCTTCTTTCTTTTTGTTTCTGTAGGACAGAAATTGAACTTTGTTTAAATTGTCGGAGCTTTCCTAAACCCACTAACCTCCCGACTAGTTGACCTCAAACCTCACAATTTTCTTAATCTTCTTCTTCTCAGCCTTGACTTTGCTCTTTCGGTACTCTTTCAACACATCAAGAGCTCTCACGGCAGGCTGCAGAACGAAGACATATTTAAATAGAATACAAGATTATTCAAAAAGGTTTTGTAGCAATCAAAGCCATACTTTTTTTCCATTAGATTAACAGGAGATTGTAAAATACTGACATTATCTGGAGATGGTTTAGAGGCTGCTTTAGGTGGTTGATTGTAATGCAGAGAGGTGGGTTGGTATGAAGAGCTTGAGTTGGATAAGAAGTTTCTGGAAAACCCACAGTATGACTTTCTACCATGGTGATCTTCATAGTCACTGTCATAAAAGTCTTCACCCGAGTAATATTCATGGGTTACAAAATCCAAACCTTTGTGAAAAGAATGGGAATTGTCATTCACAGTAAACAATAGAGCTAGACGTTGGGAACAGCATAGATTCAAACTACTCTTTTCTGGCACATCTTGTTTAAATATGATTCATCTTTCAAGGTCCAGTGACACTTTTTTTTTTTTTAATCAAGGCGACTGACGTGATACAAACATGTTATTCATCTAATACATATTCTGATAAGTCATCTTGGTATAAAAATGCAAATAAACTTATCGATGTTATTTGCATTTATACTGTGCTAGCACTAGGCCAGCGTTTCCCAAACTCGGTCCTCTGGACCCCAAAGTGGTGCACGTCTAGGTTTTCGCCCTAACTCGACACAGTCGGACTCAAATAATCAAAGCTTCATGATTAGTTGAATATTTCAATCAGCTGTGTAGTGCTAGGACAAAAAACGTACAGTCCTTGGGGTTTGAGGACAGAGTTTGGAGAAACCCTGCACTAGGCATTGCTTTTAATACCAGTTCTTACCAAGATATCCAATGTTTAGCCCGTGAGACTTTACTCTTACAAAATCCATTACGGCATGCTGAAAAAGAAAGGAGGCAGGAAAGTAAGTACAGAGATGCATTTTTGTGTCTCTCTTAGATAGGGTTGCACAATTTTATGGGAACTTTAAAATCAATTCCCTGGTTTCCCTGCGTCCCCCCCCCCCCCCCCCCCAGCACTGAGCATATTTCAGGTTTACTAAACGCAAAATTGAACATATAATTCCGTGCAACATCCAGTACACGTTAACTGGGAATACTGAGGCTGTACCCGCTTTAAGTTAGTTTTACATGGCCAAGTAGACTATGGCTATTTGAGCATAATGTAAGCCTTCAATCAAACTGAGAACTTGCTTAAAACGAATGTAATTGTTAAAAGGCATAATTATAAAATAGATAAATACAAGTCCTAATCTCAGATCCAGGAAATGTGAAAAGTGACGCTGACTGTTTCGTGAGAATGACCCTTAGACTACACTTCACACTGGTCTCTCCCCCCACCTTGCCTCAAACAACGCCAGTACACAAATTAAAATGTAATCCCTACAACAATTACTAACTAAACATTCAGCTTGGTACTTACCATTCTATGGATGTCTCCGGGGTCTAATAGCAGGAAAAAAATCAAAAATGTCAGCAGGGCACACACACGTAATGTTAGCTAACGTTACTAGCTAATAGTTAGCAGCTAGCTTAGGTTCATAAAATAAGAGATATCGAAGTTAATTCCTGCGACCGCTTAACGTGTTCGCAGCTATACCAAAAAAACTAAATAGTTATACTAAATGTTAGCTACTTCTAGCTAGTTAACTTACAGAAAGTTATGAGTTAACATCTGATACCTCGTGAGTCAAACATAGGTGGTGTTTGGGAAGAGAGAAAAAAAGTACTCTTACCCTGCTCCACTTCTGAAACCTTCGCGAGTCTTCTTTCAGACATGTCGAATGAGAGCAAGCTATATATATATATATATATATATATATATTATTTAAAAATTAGCTAGCTTAATGACGCTGGCTTATCCATCGAAATGTTTTGCCTCGTTTTTTCCCCCCACCTTTGTGTCGAATGAACTCAACTCCCCTCCAAAAAAAATGTCGTTCTCTTCTTCTGTGGTTGTTATCTGCTGTTGGCATCCAACGTTATGGTGCATTGCCGCCTCCTACTGTCCTGGAGCGTGGGCCAGAGACAAGGAGGAACTAAATCCTACCCGCCAGCCCAATTTGATAAAAAGATATGAGACTGTATCTGATGACGTTTTACTCAGTTTGCTCTTTTAAACTCAATTGCTGTATCCCCTCCTCCCTCATACTGGATCTCAGGCTCTCTTTCCCTCTCATACTGCCCACACTGTATCAGTACATGCTCCCCTGTCTCTGTTTCCTGACAGTAATCACACCTTCCTGTTGGATGCTTTCATATCACATTAAAAGTCTCAACATGTTGTTTCTCACCCTCAGCCCTTGTATAGATGACCTCCTCTCTTCTGTCTCTTTCTGCCATCCTGTGTGTGTGTGTGTGTGTGTGTGTGTCGCAGATGTCAAAATCGAAATCATATTTTATTGGTCACATACACATGGTTAGCTGATGTAGCCAAATGCTTTTGCTTCTAGTTCCGACAATGCAGTAATATCTCACAAATTCACAACCACTACCTTATACACACAAATGTAAGGGATGAATAGGTACATATAAATATATGGATGAGCGATGGCTGTGCGGCATAGGCAAGATGCAGCAGATGGAATAGAGCAGTATATACGAGACGCGTGATGTAGGACATGTAAACATTATTAAAGTGGTGTTATATAAAGTGACTAATGATAGGCATCGGCAAGATGCTAAGGCACTACATCTCAGTCACTACAGACACCCTGGTGTGAATCCAGGCTGTATCACAACCGGCCGTGATTGGGAGTCCCATAGGGTGGCGCACAATTGGCCCAGCATCATCCGAGTTAGGCCGGTGTAGGCCGTCATTGTAAATATGAATTTGTTCTGAACTGACTTGCCTAGTTAAATAAAAAAACATGCTTGACCTTAGTGTCTGTGTTCCACTGCTCTTGTCATCTCTGTACCACCACTGTCCTTATCATTCCCTTAACCTCTGCCTTGCTCTTTGGCACTCCACATCTACCTCCTCTCTCCTAAGGACCTGTTTAGCTAGCATATCTAGAAGACTTCCACCCAGGGACACACTCCTTTCACACCGCTTTGATACAGCTACAAACGGAAGTGATTTTCGTAGCAGGTTAGGGGAACATTTTCCCAATCTCAACCTAATTCTCCTAACATGCTACGAAAAAGACCATTCCAGTTGTAGTGTGAAGTGTGTTTCTCCTTCCACCCCCACATGGGCTGAGATCCAAGCATAACTTCTGGGCATTGGTCTCACCCGGGAATGAATTTGGAGTACCCATATAGCAGGTATTGTCTGCTCATAATCTTGATGTGATTGGCCTGACTGAAACATGGCTTAAACCGGATTAATTTACTGTGTTAAATGAGGCCTCACCTCCTGGTTACACTAGTGACCATATCCCCCGCGCATCCAGCAAAGGCGGAGGTGTTGCTAACATTTACAAGAGCGAATTTCAATTTACAAAAAAAAAAAAAGACTGCGTTTTGGTCTTTTGAGCTTCTAGTCATGAAATCTATGCAGCCTACTCAATCACTTTTTATAGCTACTGTTTACAGGCCTCCGGGGCCATATTCAGCGTTCTTGACCGACTTCCCTGAATTCCTATCAGAACTTGTAGTCATGGCAGATAACAGATGACTTTAAAATTCACATGGAAAAGTCCACAAACCCACACCAAAAGGCTTTCGGAGCCATCATCGACTTAGTGGGTTTTGTCCAACATATCTCCGGACCTACTCACTGCCACAGTCATACTCTGGACCTAGTTTTGTCCCGTGGTATAAATATTGTGTTCCTCATAGTCCAGGATTATCAGACCACCATTTTATTACGTTTGCAATCGCAACAAATAATCTGCTCAGACCCCAACCAAGAATCATCAAAAGCTGTGTGCTATAAATTCTCGGACAACCCAAAGATTTTTCGATGCCCTTCGACTACCTCCACCTACCCAAGGACGTCAGAGTACAACTGTAAGTCTTCCGACTAGCTTGGAAAGACAATACCGTGCAGTATTGAAGAGCCCTCACTGCTGCTCGATCATCCTATTTTTCCAACTTAATTGGGGAGAATAAGAACAATCCATAATGTATTTGATGCTGTCGCAAAGCTAACTAAAAAGCAGCATTCCCAAAGAGAGGACGGCTTTCACTTGTGTGATACATTTATGAACTTTGAAAAGATCATGTACTTTTTGTCAAAGAAAGCAAATTATGGACTCCTCTTTAAATCTGCATATTTCTCCAAAGCTCAGTTATACTGAATCTGCACAACACTGCCAGGACCTAGGATCAAGAGAGACACTCAAAGTGTTTTAGTACTATATCTCTTGACACATTGATGAAAATAGTCATGGCCACTAAACCTTCAAGCTTGCATACTGGACCCTATTAAACTAAACGATTGAAAGAGTTGTTTCCTGTGCTTGGCCCTCCTATGTTGAATATAATAAAACGTCTCCCTATCCACCAGATGTGTACCAGACTCACTAAAAGTGGCAGTAATAAAAGCCTCTCTTGAAAAAGCCAAACCTTGACCCAGAAAATATAAAAAAACTATCGGCCTATATCGAATCTCCCAATCCTCTAGCACTGAGACTGCACTCGTGAAGGTGGTAAATTACATTTTAATGGCATCAGACCAAGGCTCTGCAGCTGTCCTCATGCTCCTAGACCTTAGTGCTGCTTTTGAAGCTGCGGTCATCCCCCTCTTCAAAGGGGGGGATACTCTTGACCCAAACTGCTACAGACTTATATCTATCCTACCGTGCCTTTCTAAGGTCTTCGAAAGCCAAGTCAACAAACAGATTACCGACCATTTCGAATCTCACCATACCTTCTCTGCTATGCAATCTGGTTTCAGAGCTGGTCATGGGTGCACCTCAGCCACGCTCAAGGTCCTAAACGATATCTTAACCGCCATCGATAAGAAACATTACTGTGCAGCCGTATTCATTGATCTGGCCAAGGCTTTCGACTCTGTCAATCACCACATCCTCATCGGCAGACTCGACAGCCTTGGTTTCTCAAATGATTGCCTCGCCTGGTTCACCAACTACTTCTCTGATAGAGTTCAGTGTGTCAAATCGGAGGGTCTGCTGTCCGGACCTCTGGCAGTCTCTATGGGGGTGCCACAGGGTTCAATTCTTGGACCGACTCTCTTCTCTGTATACATCAATGAGGTCGCTCTTGCTGCTGGTGAGTCTCTGATCCACCTCTACGCAGCCGACACCATTCTGTATACTTCCGGCCCTTCTTTGGACACTGTGTTAACAACCCTCCAGGCAAGCTTCAATGCCATACAACTCTCCTTCCGTGGCCTCCAATTGCTCTTAAATACAAGTAAAACTAAATGCATGCTCTTCAACCGATCGCTACCTGCACCTACCCGCCTGTCCAACATCACTACTCTGGACGGCTCTGACTTAGAATACGTGGACAACTACAAATACTTAGGTGTCTGGTTAGACTGTAAACTCTCCTTCCAGACCCATATCAAACATCTCCAATCCAAAGTTAAATCTAGAATTGGCTTCCTATTTCGCAACAAAGCATCCTTCACTCATGCTGCCAAACATACCCTTGTAAAACTGACCATCCTACCAATCCTCGACTTTGGCGATGTCATTTACAAAATAGCCTCCAATACCCTACTCAACAAATTGGATGCAGTCTATCACAGTGCAATCCGTTTTGTCACCAAAGCCCCATATACTACCCACCATGCAATCCTTAGGTCACTGGTTCAAATCTGTCTCGAAGGATTGTACATTTTCTTGTGGCTTACGCCAACTTTTTGACAGCAGTGCACCTTGACATGTGCTTGACAAAAAATATCTTTCAATGAGAGAAGAAATCTTCACTTGTTGACCTTTGATTGGAATGTTGGTAGAGCAGCAGAGAGTTCTCGAGGTTGCAACAGTCCTTAGGTCGCTGACTCAGAAGAGTATAACTTTTTCTGCTATTGTGCCAAGTTTTTGACTTATACCTAGTGTTTCCCCAAAAGCAAGCCATTCCCTGAGCGGGAATCAAACCCAGGCCGCGGTGGTAAATGAACCGAATCCTAACCACTAGACCAACAGGGAGAGAGAAAAAGACATTTCGCAGTGAGGGGGCTAAACAGCGATTTTATTCCTCGGCTCACTTTTTGTCTATTCCCAAATGCAACTACTTGCCATCTAAGGGGATGTAGCTCAGAGGAATAGAGCATTAGTTGAACGTACGAAGACCTGGGGGCAATCCTCAGCAGCTCCAAGACACCACCAAACTCAGCAGAATAATTTCTTAAAGGCAACTTATGCTTCTGCCGAACCTCTGACCATCTAGGTGATGGCGTTTGACCACGTTTGTCACCCTTCGATAGCTCAGTTGGTAGAGTGGAGGACTGTAGGTGAAATTGCTGTATGTAATCCTTAGGTCGCTGGTTCAAATCCGGCTCGAAGGATTGTACATTTTCTTGTGGCTTACGCCAACTTTTTGACAGCAGTGCACTTTGACATGTGCTTGACAAAAAATATCTTTCCCTGAGAGAAGAAATCTTCACTTGTTGACCTTTGATACGAATGTTGGTAGAGCAGCAGAGAGTTCTCGAGATTGCAACAGTCCTTAGGTCGCTGACTCAGAAGAGTATAACTTTTTCTGCAATTCTGCCAAGTTTTTGACTTATGCCTAGTGTTTCCCCAAAAGCAAGCCATTCCCTGAGCGGGAATCAAACCCAGGCCGCGGTGGTAAATGAACCGAATCCTAACCACTAGACCAACAGGGACAGAGAAAAAGACATTTCGCAGTGAGGGGGCTAAACAGCGATTTTATTCCTCGGCTCACTTTTTGTCTATTCCCAAATCCAACTACTTGCAATCTAAGGGGATGTAGCTCAGAGGAATAGAGCATTAGCTGAACGTACGAAGACCTGAGGGCAATCCTCAGCAGCTCCAAGACACCACCAAACTCAGCAGAATCATTTCTTAAAGGGAACATATGCTTCTGCCGAACCTCTGACCATCTAGGTGATGTCGTTTGACCACATTTGTCACCCTTCGATAGCTCAGTTGGTAGAGCGGAGGACTGTAGGTGAAATTGCTGTAATCCTTAGGTCCCTGGTTCAAATCCGGTTTGAAGGATTGTACATTTTCTTGTGGCTTACGCCAACTTTTTGACAGCAGTGCACTTTGACATGTGCTTGACAAAAATTATCTTTACCTGAGAGAAGAAAACTTCACTTGTTGACCTTTGATACGAATGTTGGTCGAGCAGCAGAGAGTTCTCGAGATTGCAACAGTCCTTAGGTCGCTGACTCAGAAGAGTATAACTTTTTCTGCAATTGTGCCAAGTTTTTGACTTATGCCTAGTGTTTCCCCAAAAGCAAGCCATTCCCTGAGCGGGAATCAAACCCAGGCCGCGGTGGTAAATGAACCAAATCTTAACCACTAGACCAACAGGGACAGAGAAAAAGACATTTCGCAGTGAGGGGGCTAAACAGCGATTTTATTCCTCAGCTCACTTTTTGTCTATTCCGAAATGCAACTACTTGCAATCTAAGGGGATGTAGCTCAGAGGAATAGAGCATTAGTTGAACGTACAAAGACCTGGGGGCAATCCTCAGCAGCTCCAAGACACCACCAAACTCAGCAGAATAATTTCTTAAAGGGAACATATGCTTCTGCCGAACCTCTGACTATCTAGGTGATGGCATTTAACCACATTTGTCACCCTTCGATAGCTCAGTTGGTAGAGCGGAGGACTGTAGGTGCAATTGCTGTAATCCTTAGGTCCCTGGTTCAAATCTGGTTTGAAGGATTGTACGTTTTCTTGTGGCTTACGCCAACTTTTTGACAGCAGTGCACTTTGACATGTGCTTGACAAAAATTATCTTTACCTGAGAGAAGAAAACTTCACTTGTTGACCTTTGATACGAATGTTGGTCGAGCAGCAGAGAGTTCTCGAGATTGCAACACTCCTTAGGTCGCTGACTCAGAAGAGTATAACTTTTTCTGCAATTGTGCCAAGTTTTTGACTTATGCCTAGTGTTTCCCCAAAAGCAAGCCTTTCCCTGAGCGGGAATCAAACCCAGGCCGCGTTGGTAAATGAACCAAATCCTAACCACTAGACCAACAGGGACAGAGAAAAAGACATTTCGCAGTGAGGGGGCTAAACAGCGATTTTATTCCTCGGCTCACTTTTTGTCTATTCCCAAATGCAACTACTTGCAATCTAAGGGGATGTAGCTCAGAGGAATAGAGCATTAGTTGAACGTACGAAGACCTGGTGGCAATCCTCAGCAGCTCCAAGACACCACCAAACTCAGCAGAATCATTTCTTAAAGGGAACATATGCTTCTGCCGAACCTCTGACCATCTAGGTGATGTCGTTTGACCACATTTGTCACCCTTCGATAGCTCAGTTGGTAGAGCGGAGGACTGTAGGTGTAATTGCTGTAATCCTTAGGTCTCTGGTTCAAATCAGGCTTGAAGGATTGTACATTTTCTTGTGGCTTACGCCAACTTTTTGACAGCAGTGCACTTTGACATGTGCTTGACAAAAATTATCTTTACCTGAGAGAAGAAAACTTCACTTGTTGACCTTTGATACGAATGTTGGTCGAGCAGCAGAGAGTTCTCGAGATTGCAACACTCCTTAGGTCGCTGACTCAGAAGAGTATAACTTTTTCTGCAATTGTGCCAAGTTTTTGACTTATGCCTAGTGTTTCCCCAAAAGCAAGCCTTTCCCTGAGCGGGAATCAAACCCAGGCCGCGGTGGTAAATGAACCAAATCTTAACCACTAGACCAACAGGGACAGAGAAAATGACATTTCGCAGTGAGGGGGCTAAACAGCGATTTTATTCCTCGGCTCACTTTTTGTCTATTCCCAAATGCAACTACTTGCAATCTAAGGGGATGTAGCTCAGAGGAATAGAGCATTAGTTGAACGTACGAAGACCTGGGGGCAATCCTCAGCAGCTCCAAGACACCACCAAACTCAGCAGAATCATTTCTTAAAGGGAACATATGCTTCTGCCGATCCACTGACCATCTAGGTGATGGCATTTAACCACATTTGTCACCCTTCCATAGCTCAGTTGGTAGAGCGGAGGACTGTAGGTGCAATTGCTGTAATCCTTAGGTCGCTGGTTCAAATCCGGCTCGAAGGATTCTACATTTTCTTGTGGCTTACGCCAACTTTTTGACAGCAGTGCACTTTGACATGTACTTGACAAAAATATATTTACCTGAGAGAAGAAAACTTCACTTGTTGACCTTTGATACGAATGTTGGTCGAGCAGCAGAGAGTTCTCGAGATTGCAACACTCCTTAGGTCGCTGACTCAGAAGAGTATAACTTTTTCTGCAATTGTGCCAAGTTTTTGACTTATGCCTAGTGTTTCCCCAAAAGCAAGCCCTTCCCTGAGCGGGAATCAAACCCAGGCCGTGGTGGTAAATGAACCGAATCCTAACCACTAGACCAACAGGGAGAGAGAAAAAGACATTTCGCAGTGAGGGGGCTAAACAGCGATTTTATTCCTCGGCTCACTTTTTGTCTATTCCCAAATGCAACTACTTGCAATCTAAGGGGATGTAGCTCAGAGGAATAGAGCATTAGTTGAACGTACGAAGACCTGGTTACAATCCTCAGCAGCTCCAAGACACCACCAAACTCAGCAGAATCATTTCTTAAAGGGAACATATGCTTCTGCCGAACCTCTGACCATCTAGGTGATGTCGTTTGACCACATTTGTCATCCTTCGATAGCTCAGTTGGTAGAGCGGAGGACTGTAGGTGTAATTGCTGTAATCCTTAGGTCGCTGGTTCAAATCCGGCTTGAAGGATTGTACATTTTCTTGTGGCTTACGCCAACTTTTTGACAGCAGTGCACTTTGACATGTGCTTGACAAAAAATATCTTTCCCTGAGAGAAGAAATCTTCACTTGTTGACCTTTGATACAAATGTTGGTCGAGCAGCAGAGAATTCTCGAGATTGCAACAGTCCTTAGGTCGCTGACTCAGAAGAGTATAACTTTTTCTGCAATTGTGCCAAGTTTTTGACTTATGCCTAGTGTTTCCCCAAAAGCAAGCCATTCCCTGAGCGGGAATCAAACCCAGGCCGCGGTGGTAAATGAACCAAATCTTAACCACTAGACCAACAGGGACAGAGAAAAAGACATTTCGCAGTGAGGGGGCTAAACAGCGATTTTATTCCTCGGCTCACTTTTTGTCTATTCCCAAATGCAACTACTTGCAATCTAAGGGGATGTAGCTCAGAGGAATAGAGCATTAGTTGAACGTACGAAGACCTGGGGGCAATACTCAGCAGCTCCAAGACACCACCAAACTCAGCAGAATCATTTCTTAAAGGGAACATATGCTTCTGCCGAACCTCTGACCATCTAGGTGATGTCGTTTGACCACATTTGTCACCCTTCGATAGCTCAGTTGGTAGAGCGGAGGACTGTAGGTGAAATTGCTGTAATCCTTAGGTCGCTGGTTCAAATACGGCTTGAGGGATTGTACATTTTCTTGTGGCTTACGCCAACTTTTTGACAGCAGTGCACTTTGACATGTGCTTGACAAAAAATATATTTCCCTGAGAGAAGAAATCTTCACTTGTTGACCTTTGATACGAATGTTGGTAGAGCAGCAGAGAGTTCTCGACATTGCAACAGTCCTTAGGTCGCTGACTCAGAAGAGTATAACTTTTTCTGCAATTGTGCCAAGTTTTTGACTTATGCCTAGTGTTTCCCCAAAAGCAAGCCATTCCCTGAGCGGGAATCAAACTCAGGTAAATGAACCGAATCCTAACCACTAGACCAACAGGGAGAGAGAAAAAGGCTTTTCGCGGTGAGGGGGCTAAACAGCGATTTTATTCCTCGGCTCACTTTTTGTCTATTCCCAAATGCAACTACTTGCAATCTAAGGGGATGTAGTTCAGAGGAATAGAGCATTAGTTGAACGTACGAAGACCTGGGGGCAATCCTCAGCAGCTCCAAGACACCACCAAACTCAGCAGAATCATTTCTTAAAGGGAACATATGCTTCTGCCGAACCTCTGACTATCTAGGTGATGGCATTTAAGCACATTTGTCACCCTTCGATAGCTCAGTTGGTAGAGCGGAGGACTGTAGTTGAAATTGCTGTAATCCTTAGGTCCCTGGTTCAAATCCGGTTTGAAGGATTGTACATTTTCTTGTGGCTTACGCCAACTTTTTGACAGCAGTGCACTTTGACATGTGCTTGACAAAAATTATCTTTACCTGAGAGAAGAAAACTTCACTTGTTGACCTTTGATACGAATGTTGGTCGAGCAGCAGAGAGTTCTCGAGATTGCAACAGTCCTTAGGTCGCTGACTCAGAAGAGTATAACTTTTTCTGCAATTGTGCCAAGTTTTTGACTTATGCCTAGTGTTTCCCCAAAAGCAAGCCATTCCCTGAGCGGGAATCAAACCCAGGCCGCGGTGGTAAATGAACCAAATCTTAACCACTAGACCAACAGGGACAGAGAAAAAGACATTTCGCAGTGAGGGGGCTAAACAGCGATTTTATTCCTCAGCTCACTTTTTGTCTATTCCGAAATGCAACTACTTGCAATCTAAGGGGATGTAGCTCAGAGGAATAGAGCATTAGTTGAACGTACGAAGACCTGGGGGCAATCCTCAGCAGCTCCAAGACACCACCAAACTCAGCAGAATAATTTCTTAAAGGGAACATATGCTTCTGCCGAACCTCTGACTATCTAGGTGATGGCATTTAACCACATTTGTCACCCTTCGATAGCTCAGTTGGTAGAGCGGAGGACTGTAGGTGAAATTGCTGTAATCCTTAGGTCCCTGGTTCAAATCTGGTTTGAAGGATTGTACATTTTCTTGTGGCTTACGCCAACTTTTTGACAGCAGTGCACTTTGACATGTGCTTGACAAAAATTATCTTTACCTGAGAGAAGAAAACTTCACTTGTTGACCTTTGATACGAATGTTGGTCGAGCAGCAGAGAGTTCTCGAGATTGCAACACTCCTTAGGTCGCTGACTCAGAAGAGTATAACTTTTTCTGCAATTGTGCCAAGTTTTTGACTTATGCCTAGTGTTTCCCCAAAAGCAAGCCTTTCCCTGAGCGGGAATCAAACCCAGGCCGCGGTGGTAAATGAACCAAATCCTAACCACTAGACCAACAGGGACAGAGAAAAAGACATTTCGCAGTGAGGGGGCTAAACAGCGATTTTATTACTCGGCTCACTTTTTGTCTATTCCCAAATGCAACTACTTGCAATCTAAGGGGATGTAGCTCAGAGGAATAGAGCATTAGTTGAACGTACGAAGACCTGGTGGCAATCCTCAGCAGCTCCAAGACACCACCAAACTCAGCAGAATCATTTCTTAAAGGGAACATATGCTTCTGCCGAACCTCTGACCATCTAGGTGATGTCGTTTGACCACATTTGTCACCCTTCGATAGCTCAGTTGGTAGAGCGGAGGACTGTAGGTGTAATTGCTGTAATCCTTAGGTCTCTGGTTCAAATCAGGCTTGAAGGATTGTACATTTTCTTGTGGCTTACGCCATCTTTTTGACAGCAGTGCACTTTGACATGTGCTTGACAAAAATTATCTTTACCTGAGAGAAGAAAACTTCACTTGTTGACCTTTGATACGAATGTTGGTCGAGCAGCAGAGAGTTCTCGAGATTGCAACACTCCTTAGGTCGCTGACTCAGAAGAGTATAACTTTTTCTGCAATTGTGCCAAGTTTTTGACTTATGCCTAGTGTTTCCCCAAAAGCAAGCCTTTCCCTGAGCGGGAATCAAACCCAGGCCGCGGTGGTAAATGAACCAAATCTTAACCACTAGACCAACAGGGACAGAGAAAATGACATTTCGCAGTGAGGGGGCTAAACAGCGATTTTATTCCTCGGCTCACTTTTTGTCTATTCCCAAATGCAACTACTTGCAATCTAAGGGGATGTAGCTCAGAGGAATAGAGCATTAGTTGAACGTACGAAGACCTGGGGGCAATCCTCAGCAGCTCCAAGACACCACCAAACTCAGCAGAATCATTTCTTAAAGGGAACATATGCTTCTGCCGATCCTCTGACCATCTAGGTGATGGCATTTAACCACATTTGTCACCCTTCCATAGCTCAGTTGGTAGAGCGGAGGACTGTAGGTGCAATTGCTGTAATCCTTAGGTCGCTGGTTCAAATCCGGCTCGAAGGATTCTACATTTTCTTGTGGCTTACGCCAACTTTTTGACAGCAGTGCACTTTGACATGTACTTGACAAAAATTATCTTTACCTGAGAGAAGAAAACTTCACTTGTTGACCTTTGATACGAATGTTGGTCGAGCAGCAGAGAGTTCTCGAGATTGCAACACTCCTTAGGTCGCTGACTCAGAAGAGTATAACTTTTTCTGCAATTGTGCCAAGTTTTTGACTTATGCCTAGTGTTTCCCCAAAAGCAAGCCCTTCCCTGAGCGGGAATCAAACCCAGGCCGTGGTGGTAAATGAACCGAATCCTAACCACTAGACCAACAGGGACAGAGAAAAATACATTTCGCAGTGAGGGGGCTAAACAGCGATTTTATTCCTCGGCTCACTTTTTGTCTATTCCCAAATGCAACTACTTGCAATCTAAGGGGATGTAGCTCAGAGGAATAGAGCATTAGTTGAACGTACGAAGACCTGGTTACAATCCTCAGCAGCTCCAAGACACCACCAAACTCAGCAGAATCATTTCTTAAAGGGAACATATGCTTCTGCCGAACCTCTGACCATCTAGGTGATGTCGTTTGACCACATTTGTCATCCTTCGATAGCTCAGTTGGTAGAGCGGAGGACTGTAGGTGTAATTGCTGTAATCCTTAGGTGGCTGGTTCAAATCCGGCTTGAAGGATTGTACATTTTCTTGTGGCTTACGCCAACTTTTTGACAGCAGTGCACTTTGACATGTGCTTGACAAAAAATATCTTTCCCTGAGAGAAGAAATCTTCACTTGTTGACCTTTGATACAAATGTTGGTCGAGCAGCAGAGAGTTCTCGAGATTGCAACAGTCCTTAGGTCGCTGACTCAGAAGAGTATAACTTTTTCTGCAATTGTGCCAAGTTTTTGACTTATGCCTAGTGTTTCCCCAAAAGCAAGCCATTCCCTGAGCGGGAATCAAACCCAGGCCGCTGTGGTAAATGAACCAAATCTTAACCACTAGACCAACAGGGACAGAGAAGAAGACATTTCGCAGTGAGGGGGCTAAACAGCGATTTTATTCCTCGGCTCACTTTTTGTCTATTCCCAAATGCAACTACTTGCAATCTAAGGGGATGTAGCTCAGAGGAATAAAGCATTAGTTGAACGTACGAAGACCTGGGGGCAATCCTCAGCAGCTCCAAGACACCACCAAACTCAGCAGAATCATTTCTTAAAGGGAACATATGCTTCTGCCGAACCTCTGACCATCTAGGTGATGTCGTTTGACCACATTTGTCACCCTTCGATAGCTCAGTTGGTAGAGCGGAGGACTGTAGGTGAAATTGCTGTAATCCTTAGGTCGCTGGTTCAAATACGGCTTGAGGGATTGTACATTTTCTTGTGGCTTACGCCAACTTTTTGACAGCAGTGCACTTTGACATGTGCTTGACAAAAAATATATTTCCCTGAGAGAAGAAATCTTCACTTGTTGACCTTTGATACGAATGTTGGTAGAGCAGCAGAGAGTTCTCGACATTGCAACAGTCCTTAGGTCGCTGACTCAGAAGAGTATAACTTTTTCTGCAATTGTGCCAAGTTTTTGACTTATGCCTAGTGTTTCCCCAAAAGCAAGCCATTCCCTGAGCGGGAATCAAACTCAGGTAAATGAACCGAATCCTAACCACTAGACCAACAGGGAGAGAGAAAAAGGCATTTCGCGGTGAGGGGGCTAAACAGCGATTTTATTCCTCGGCTCACTTTTTGTCTATTCCCAAATGCAACTACTTGCAATCTAAGGGGATGTAGTTCAGAGGAATAGAGCATTAGTTGAACGTACGAAGACCTGGGGGCAATCCTCAGCAGCTCCAAGACACCACCAAACTCAGCAGAATCATTTCTTAAAGGGAACATATGCTTCTGCCGAACCTCTGACTATCTAGGTGATGGCATTTAACCACATTTGTCACCCTTCGATAGCTCAGTTGGTAGAGCGGAGGACTGTAGGTGAAATTGCTGTAATCCTTAGGTCGCTGGTTCAAATCCGGCTCGAAGGATTCTACATTTTCTTGTGGCTTACGCCAACTTTTTGACAGCAGTGCACTTTGACATGTGCTTGACAAAAAATATCTTTCCCTGAGAGAAGAAAACTTCACTTGTTTACCTTTGATACGAATGTTGGTAGAGCAGCAGAGAGTTCTCGAGATTGCAACAGTCCTTAGGTCGCTGACTCAGAAGAGTATAACTTTTTCTGCAATTGTGCCAAGTTTTTGACTTATGCCTAGTGATTCCCCAAAAGCAAGCCATTCCCTGAGCGGGAATCAAACCCAGGCCGCGGTGGTAAATGAACCGAATCCTAACCACTAGGCCAACAGGGAGAGAGAAAAAGACATTTCGAAGTGAGGGGGCTAAACAGCGATTTTATTCCTCGGCTCACTTTTTGTCTATTCCCAAATGCAACTACTTGCAATCTAAGGGGATGTAGCTCAGAGGAATAGAGCATTAGTTGAACGTACAAAGACCTGGGGGCAATCCTCAGCAGCTCCAAGACACCACCAAACTCAGCAGAATCATTTCTTAAAGGGAACATATGCTTCTGCCGAACCTCTGACCATCTAGGTTATGGCGTTTGACCACATTTGTCACCCTTAGATAGCTCAGTTGGTAGAGCGGAGGACTGTAGGTGAAATTGCTGTAATCCTTAGGTCGCTGGTTTAAATCCGGCTCGAAGGATTCTACATTTTCTTGTGGCTTACGCCAACTTTTTGACAGCAGTGCACTTTGACCTGTGCTTGACAAAAAATATCTTTCCCTGAGAGAAGAAATCTTCACTTGTTGACCTTTGATACGAATGTTGGTAGAGCAGCAGAGAGTTCTCGAGACTGCAACAGTCCTTAGGTCGCTGACTCAGAAGAGTATAACCTTTTCTGCAATTGTGCCAAGTTTTTGACTTATGCCTAGTGTTTCCACAAAAGCAAGCCCTTCCCTGAGCGGGAATCAAAACAAGGCCGCAGTGGTAAATGAACCGAATCCTAACCACTAGACCAACAGGGAGAGAGAAAAAGACATTTCGCAGTGAGGGGGCTAAACAGCGATTTTATTCCTCGGCTCACTTTTTGTCTATTCCCAAATGCAACTACTTGCAATCTAAGGGGATGTAGCTCAGAGGAATAGAGCCTTAGTTGAACGTACGAAGACCTGGGGGCAATCCTCAGCAGCTCCAAGACACCACCAAACTCAGCAGAATCATTTCTTAAAGGGAACATATGCTTCTGCCGAACCTCTGACTATCTAGGTGATGGCATTTAACCACATTTGTCACCATTCGATAGCTCAGTTGGTAGAGCGGAGGACTGTAGGTGAAATTGCTGTAATCCTTAGGTCGCTGGTTCAAATCCGGCTCGAAAGATTCTACATTTTCTTGTGGCTTACGCCAACTTTTTGACAGCAGTGCACTTTGACATGTGCTTGACAAAAAATATCTTTCCCTGAGAGAAGAAAACTTCACTTGTTTACCTTTGATACGAATGTTGGTAGAGCAGCAGAGAGTTCTCGAGATTGCAACAGTCCTTAGGTCGCTGACTCAGAAGAGTATAACTTTTTCTGCAATTGTGCCAAGTTTTTGACTTATGCCTAGTGATTCCCCAAAAGCAAGCCATTCCCTGAGCGGGAATCAAACCCAGGCCGCGGTGGTAAATGAACCGAATCCTAACCACTAGGCCAACAGGGAGAGAGAAAAAGACATTTCGAAGTGAGGGGGCTAAACAGCGATTTTATTCCTCGGCTCACTTTTTGTCTATTCCCAAATGCAACTACTTGCAATCTAAGGGGATGTAGCTCAGAGGAATAGAGCATTAGTTGAACGTACAAAGACCTGGGGGCAATCCTCAGCAGCTCCAAGACACCACCAAACTCAGCAGAATCATTTCTTAAAGGGAACATATGCTTCTGCCGAACCTCTGACCATCTAGGTTATGGCGTTTGACCACATTTGTCACCCTTAGATAGCTCAGTTGGTAGAGCGGAGGACTGTAGGTGAAATTGCTGTAATCCTTAGGTCGCAGGTTCAAATCCGGCTCGAAGGATTGTACATTTTCTTGTGGCTTACGCCAACTTTTTGACAGCAGTGCACTTTGACCTGTGCTTGACAAAAAATATCTTTCCCTGAGAGAAGAAATCTTCACTTGTTGACCTTTGATACGAATGTTGGTAGAGCAGCAGAGAGTTCTCGAGATTGCAACAGTCCTTAGGTCGCTGACTCGGAAGAGTATAACTTTTTCTGCAATTGTGCCAAGTTTTTGACTTATGCCTAGTGTTTCCCCAAAAGTAAGCCATTCCCTGAGCGGGAATCAAACCCAGGCCGCGGTGGTAAATGAACCGAATCCTAACCACTAGACCAACAGGGAGAGAGAAAAAGACATTTCGCAGTGAGGGTGCTAAACAGCGATTTTATTCCTCAGCTCACTTTTTGTCTATTCCCAAATGCAACTACTTGCAATCTAAGGGGATGTAGCTCAGAGGAATAGAGCATTAGTTGAACGTACAAAGACCTGGGGGCAATCCTCAGCAGCTCCAAGACACCACCAAACTCAGCAGAATCATTTCTTAAAGGGAACATATGCTTCTGCCGAACCTCTGACCATCTAGGTTATGGCGTTTGACCACATTTTTCACCCTTAGATAGCTCAGTTGGTAGAGCGGAGACTGTAGGTGAAATTGCTGTAATCCTTAGGTCGCTGGTTCAAATCCGGCTCGAAGGATTGTACATTTTCTTGTGGCTTACGCCAACTTTTTGACAGCAGTACACTTTGACATGTGCTTGACAAAAAATATCTTTCCCTGAGAGAAGAAAACTTCACTTGTTGACCTTTGATACGAATGTTGGTAGACCAGCAGAGAGTTCTCGAGATTGCAACAGTCCTTAGGTCGCTGACTCAGAAGAGTATAACTTTTTCTGCAATTGTGCCAAGTTTTTGACTTATGCCTAGTGTTTCCCCAAAAGCAAGCACTTCCCTGAGCGGGAATCAAAACAAGGCCGCAGTGGTAAATGAACCGAATCCTAACCACTAGACCAACAGGGAGAGAGAAAAAGACATTTCACAGTGATGGGGCTAAACAGCGATTTTATTCCTCGGCTCACTTTTGTCTATTCCCAAATGCAACTACTTGCAATCTAAGGGGATGTAGCTCAGAGGAATAGAGCATTAGTTGAACGTACGAAGACCTGGGGGCAATCCTCAGCAGCTCCAAGACACCACCAAACTCAGCAGAATCATTTCTTAAAGGGAACATATGCTTCTGCCGAACCTCTGACCATCTAGGTGATGGCGTTTGACCATATTTATTACCCTTCGATAGCTCAGTTGGTAGAGCGGAGGACTGTAGGTGAAATTGCTGTAATCCTTAGGTCGCTGGTTCAAATCCGGCTCGAAGGATTGTACTATTTCTTGTGGCTTACGCCAACTTTTTGATAGCAGTGCACTTTGACATGTGCTTGACAAAAAATATCTTTCCCTGAGAGAAGAAATCTTCACTTGTTGACCTTTGATACGAATGTTGGTAGAGCAGCAGAGAGTTCTCGAGATTGCAACAGTCCTTAGGTCGCTGACTCGGAAGAGTATAACTTTTTCTGCAATTGTGCCAAGTTTTTGACTTATGCCTAGTGTTTCCCCAAAAGTAAGCCATTCCCTGAGCGGGAATCAAACCCAGGCCGCGGTGGTAAATGAACCGAATCCTAACCACTAGACCAACAGGGAGAGAGAAAAAGACATTTCGCAGTGAGGGTGCTAAACAGCGATTTTATTCCTCAGCTCACTTTTTGTCTATTCCCAAATGCAACTACTTGCAATCTAAGGGGATGTAGCTCAGAGGAATAGAGCATTAGTTGAACGTACAAAGACCTGGGGGCAATCCTCAGCAGCTCCAAGACACCACCAAACTCAGCAGAATCATTTCTTAAAGGGAACATATGCTTCTGCCGAACCTCTGACCATCTAGGTTATGGCGTTTGACCACATTTTTCACCCTTAGATAGCTCAGTTGGTAGAGCGGAGACTGTAGGTGAAATTGCTGTAATCCTTAGGTCGCTGGTTCAAATCCGGCTCGAAGGATTGTACATTTTCTTGTGGCTTACGCCAACTTTTTGACAGCAGTACACTTTGACATGTGCTTGACAAAAATATCTTTCCCTGAGAGAAGAAAACTTCACTTGTTGACCTTTGATACGAATGTTGGTAGACCAGCAGAGAGTTCTCGAGATTGCAACAGTCCTTAGGTCGCTGACTCAGAAGAGTATAACTTTTTCTGCAATTGTGCCAAGTTTTTGACTTGGCCTAGTGTTTCCCCAAAAGCCAGCACTTCCTGAGCGGGAATCAAAAACAAGGCCGCAGTGGTAAATGAAACCGACTCCTAACCACTAGACCAACAGGGAGAGAGAAAAAGACATTTCACAGTGGATGGGGCTAAACAGCGATTTCTATTCCTCGGCTCACTTTTTGTCTATTCCCAAATGCAACTACTTGCAATCTAAGGGGATGTA